>NC_051181.1:121000437-121096177 GCF_013339695.2 Rhipicephalus sanguineus
GCCAGGCCCGTGCAGGCGGACGGGCGGCATCGGGCGACTTTCGCACGCGCGCACGAGCCGCCATCGTCGCTCCCCTTTCGCCAGCGGAAAACGCCCAACCCCTTCCACCCAGAACGCCCCTTTTCGCTTTCACGCTTCCAAAGAGCTAGCTGAAGTTACGGACCTTACCACCGAAGTGACAAGGGGTGCAGCCGCATCGCGTAACAAAATTCGTTGCTGGACTGCGAAAACTGGATAGCGCATAGTCTTAAATACTGGATAGCGAAGATTCGATACAGGGCCAAGAAAGAAAGAACACTGAAGGACAGGACAAGCGCTTGTCCTGTGTTTCAGTGTAGCTTCTTGGTCCTGTGTCGAATCAGCGCTATCCAGTATTTAAGCCGCATCCCTATTCATCTAAAAGGGGGCGCCAATTCTGCCTCATACCGTTAGTCTGCCGGACATTTCACGTCATTTTTAATGTGCAGTAACAACACTCACGCATGTTTTTTTGACGATAATGGAGGACGACGAACCATGATGTTGCATTTAAAGAACTGTTTGCTTCTCACATCCCACAGAAAGGCGGGGACCAATGGTAGGCTGTTATGAGAATGACGTCATCGCTTCATTTTAATTTTTTACATCCATTGCGTAGCTTGATTTTTGTCGGGCTCTACCAACGTGAAGGGTGGGCGGGGTGGGGGGAGGAGGGAGAGGTGCGATACAGTGAAACTTGCCCGCCCTTAATGGACAGCCCAGCGCACGCGGCTGAAGAGAGTTTGCAATGTTTCACCGCCCCCCCCCCCTTTTTTTATTGGTCGAGTCCAAAAGAAAATGAGTATCGTAATGGATGCAAAAAACTGAAAATGAAGCGACGACGTGCTTCTCGCAGCGGCCTGCCTTTGGTCACAAGACATTTCGCGGGGAGAAGGTGGAAGGTAAACAATTGGAATGCAGCATCAGGGGCTTTCGGCCACCATTATCGTCAAAAACGCTGCATGGCCATAACCGTGCCCTTTCAGCAACGACAGGACAGCTCTGAGTAAAGATGTGGGGCAGAGTTTGCGCCCTCGCATGTTTAAGGAAAGGGGCGGGGACCGTGAGCTGAGAGACGTGCCCCCGTGCGCACACCTATGAGCATCCTAAACTGTGCTACGCTGTACACAACTATAGAGAACCCAGCAAAGCGCACGCGATACGCCTGCGAACGAAATACCGTTCCGTCTGTGCCTGAGCGTCATTGGCACGGTTTTTCTCGTCGAACTTGTGCTGCAGACCGGTCCGCGCCTCCGCAGCAGCGCTACAGAAAAAAAAAAAAAAAGAAGAAGAAGAAGGTTCTAGTTCACTCTATCGTCCTGGCTGTTCCATGCTCCGCCACTTCGGCTCGTCTACCCCCTCCCCCGACGTCCAGCCCTTCAACTCCAACGACAACGCCAGAGCGAGGACGACCTTGAAGCCTCGACGCGTTTGGCAGTGCGTCTCTCTCACTCTCTCTCTCTCTCTTTTCTTTGCGACGAAAAAGTGCACTGCCTCGGGAGGAGGACGTCCGGCACGAAGACGTGGGGTGGGCCGACGGCTCCTGCTTGCTGCGTCGCAGCCAGTATTTTTCTTACACCGCGGTCGCAGCGAAGCATTCCGTCGCGCTACGGAGCGCCGCGGAATGCAGCAGCTTTGCCTGCAGAAGAACGGCGCCACCGACAAATCATCATCGCTCACCCGTGCAACGCACTCGCTACACGTAACGTCTGATAGCGTTAAGCCAACTGGGCCTAAAGTAATCGGCGATGGTGGCGTAGGGCGGCGATCGATCACCACTGGGTGGAAATGATCCCGGCCTCAATTGCCCAAATCCGGTATTCTGAGTGCTGCAAGATGTTTTCTTAGTGAAGATTGAATGGCGGCACCACAAGAAAGATACTGCCAGACATTACGTAACGGGTGGCACCACTATAAAACCGCTATATTTAACGGATAATGGAGTCAAATTCGCAAATCTTTCCTCTCGTAAGTGATCTCTCGCCTTTGGCCAGATAATGCGCACATAATATGCACAGCATCGGAATTGGCTGGACTTCATATACGAACACATTTAGCTATCACGTTCCAAGGTGACACAAGATCAAACGGTGATATAGAGGGTAACACTTAACAGCGCAGGAATAGAAGGTTAAATAGCGCAGGGACAGAGGTGAGGTTTCCATGAGACAGTATTATAAAAGAATGTAAAAGAGAGAGAGAGAGAGAGTAATTGGACAGCAATCTGCATCCAGCCGCTTTGAAGGTGGGCGAAAATTGAGGCAAGTGTTCAGTGTATTTCCGCGAAACTATGTGGCGGGCTATAAAAGTTGTGATCCTAAGTAATTTCCTGGGAAAGGACACATAGTGTAGGGTTGCGCGAAAGAACAAGGACGAAGGGAAGTGGACAGGACGGGCGCAAAGTCCACTTCCCTTCGTCCTTGTTCTTTCGCGCAACCCTACACTATGTGTTCACCTGTGCACCAACTAGCCCAAATGGGAGCTTTACTGGGAAAGGAGTCAGACACTGACTCCTCTATACCCCGCATCCTTCTTCAGCATGCAAAAACGGAAAAGGGCACGGAAGGGCCCGGTTCTTGTTAGCCGCAAGACAACACGAAGCTATAGGAAATGCAGAGGTGGCGTTTGCTGTTTTGTTTGAAATGTGGACATTAATAAGGTAATTGAAAATGTAAGTTGACGATTGAGGAATTTACCGATAGTACAGGGCGGAGCCCACGTATTGTGCTTCACGCATACTATGTGAAGTTGGTGGCGCTGGCTAACACCTCCGCGGTGAAATTTATTGCGCATACATAAACATCCGAGACTGTTGACACCGGAACAGACGTCGCTGTGCCTAAATGGTAAAGCACCGCAAGCGTAGTACGGAGGATATGGGTTCGATTCCCAACCGTAGGCAAGTTTTTTTTTTTCACTTGATTTCATTCAAAAACTACAATTTTTTCCCCAATACACTTGGCTTAAGCCTTCATCATCACTATACTAAGACATGCCTACGTCCCTGCGAGCAGCGTGAGTGGTGCATCGAGCCACTTCCTCACGAAAGTCGCGCAAGAAGAAATCTCCTCGAGAAAAGCCAGCCACCTTCCCAGAAATGCCTATCCTCTTGAAAGCTTTTCCCATTCGTTGATGCAAGCTCGATCAATCTGACGCACACTATACTCAATAAAACACCCGCAGCGCCGGCCACTTTCGCGGAATATTATACTCGCGTTCCCCGACAACAAAGAGATGAGATTCCTCCGCGGTAGATGCTGAGAACCAAGAAATAACACAAACCAAAAAATAAACAAGAAACGCTCGCAAGCAGTGACAGACAGCCGCGCCTGAGGCGCGCGACTACGGAGTAAGGAGCAGCGAGCTAGCGAGTGTCGTGGAAATAATCGAAGACAACCGACACGCGAACGATTGGGCGGCGCGCCGATAGCGACAGGTACACGCGAATTCGCCGCCGCTGTGGAAACGAGAAAGAACGCAGGAGACAGCTACTACACATCGAATAGAAGGAGATAAAGACAAAAATGAAAAAGGATAGGAATGAATGCCGCCCGGCGAAAGGTCGTACAAAGACCGCATTCCTCCCAATGACAGTTCCCTCTGCTTTTGCCCTTCTCTCACTCTCTTTCCGTCTAGACGATTCAGTGCAGTGCGGTGCATAGGAGAGCCCTTTGCGCAACCTTGTAGCGCCCGAGGCGTGATTGTGTGTCACCAACAGCACAAGCAGCGGCAACGGTCGTCGACAGGCCTTTTATCTGTGAAGGCAGCGCGCGCCCGGCAGTGCCTTCCTTCGCCGTCCGTTGCTCAAACTTCTCTTTTGTTCCGGCGATCGACGGGTCAGTCAGACCCCGGTGTGGAGAAAGAGTAGGCGTAGATGAGGGAAAGGGAGGGGGGTGGGGGGGTGTAGTAGGAGTTAGGAGAAATCAACCGTGAAGTATGTCGCGGGCGCGCGCACACACACACACTGAAACTGCTGAAACGCACTCACGCACGCGCACACAAACATCTCGCAGTGGCGTCACTTGAGCCCACGCTGCTGACGACGATCGATGAACGCTGCGGGCGTTCGCCGTCACGTGGCGCTTCTGCTGCATAGCCGCAGCGTCGACCAATGGTTCGCGCTTGCTCCGCTGTTATTACGTGTGATCGAAGCGTTCGCTCCGCGGATACCGAACAACTTGCGTGCAGTGCGAGATAACCGGGAAACCGAGACAAACTGACTTCGTGTTTCGGAAACTGGAGCCGGCAGGATTTGGCCGTTGTGATCCACTAATCCTCTTGCTGTCCTCCTAACATTAATCCCGGCGTCGCGCACGCGGGGATTAACGGTGGCTCGTCGGTGAGCAGCGGATGAGTCCGCGGGGTTGGACGAGTTGGTAGACGTTTGTCTTTGTCTAGCGCCATTGCCTCGTCGAGCTATTTATGCGCAAACCATTTACAGTTACTAAGCGTGCATTCGTTGAACAACGAAGTTAGTGATGGAAATCATAGTGGGGTATAGAAGGCTTCGAACTGAGAACATGTTAAGGGCTATTATGCAGTTCGACCTACGGAATCTTCAGAGTTAACTTTCTTCGGTTGAATTGATCTCTACTTTCTTGAAGCTTGGTGACCGGATCCTTGGGTACAGCTCAGCTGCGTCGAAGTTTAGAAGTGTTTCGATTTTCTTTTTTTTTTAACGTTCACATTAACGAAATCTTTTTTTTTTTAACGTTCACTTTAACGAAATTTTTGTTAACGTTCACTTTAACAAAATCTTTTTTTTTTCGTTCACTTTAACGAAATGCGACTACTCCCACAAGTGCGACAGATGTACCGCAGGCAACGAGCATCCTGCATTTTACGAGGTGACGATATGCGTTTACGATTTACAACTTTGAGGCGGTTCATTATACGTGTGAGACGTCTTCAGTAATAAATTTTATATGCTACAAACATCACGATTTAATAGTGCCCTGCGGTCGTCATTGCTGTCCCCTAATATTGGAAGTAATAACAACAACAACAAACAACAACAATAATAATAATAATAATAATAATAATAATAATAATAATAATAATAATAATAATAATAATAATAATAATAATAATAATAATAATGTGTGAGGAAATAGTGGCATTATGTAGTCGTGTCGCATTGTTCTCAAAATACAGCGGTCTAATCGAAACGATTACATGCACTTCCTGTTCCTATCAAGCTGGATGATATATACCGCCTGAGGCAACTCTCAGACACTTCACACGCATTTCTGATACGGCAAGAATGCAGCATCTTGTGTGGTTCTTGTATGATAGGTATATCCGTAGCTTCCGCTTTGCTGCACGCAACTTATCGAGACGTGGATAACGTTTGCACAGGCCCGTCCCACTCCGCCAGATGACAGCGCTCGCTCGCGCCTTCCATGTATTTATTCTTATTGTTACTTCTTTTCTTTTACCGTGTATCGTGTTTCGTTTATTCCAACGTTTCATTCAGAGCCAACGACAATCGCTCCACCTCCCTCGCACTCCCGTCGTCCTTCACGGCAAGACTGAAGCAGCGCACGCACGTACTGACAGCTGACTGCGCCGACAGGAATACCGATGAGTTTGCTTCCTTTCTCGAGGACACTCGAAGACTGCGCTTGTATGCGTCGTCTCCGCATAGATAATCCCGGCTTAAAGGGCCCCTAAACAACCTCTGTGAATATACAAAGAACGGGCGCGTTGTTCTCTCCGGGCGTTTCCCATCTAGTCGGCACAACTCGTGACGCCAGCATTCTGTTCGCGTGACGTCATCAGGAAATACGCTCTCGATCGGTCCATGTACGAGGGATATCAGGTGTGAACTGTCTTCTAACCCTGCTCTGCCATTCAGTTGCACGCCCGCTCTCTGCGTTGTCTCGCACGACTGTATAGTGCGCGATCAACTTATTTTACTCTGTCTTGTGCGTTTTCTGCTGCGCAAGCGGAGATAACAGGATGTAGCCGAATAGTGCAAAATCCTAATAGGCTCACCGCTTAGTGATGGCACTGTGCACGCGTTTATGAAGTGGCGTGTGGGAGATAGAGCCTGTAGGAAGGGTAGTGAAGGCGAGACAGAAACCACTATCTCGTCTTTAACTCGGAATGGTTTAGGGGAAACGCGATCCGTTAACCACAAAACGACTAAACAATGGACAGCAGGGCAGCCCGAGCTAGCCGAGCGAGTTCATTAATTTTTGCATAATGAGTAAGAAAGAAGCAAGAAGATATGCAAGTCCCCCCTCCCCCACCCCTCACCCCTGCACTTTCGTACAAACTGTCAGTCATTCCGTATTTCAGCCATCATCGTTCGTTAATGGCCATAAAAAAGTTCCCAAATTATGTATTTGGCCCATTTAGCGTACAGTTTGAGTCCATCTTCAGTGACGTAAAATTTACAACTCCGATGCAGACTTCGTTAAAATTACAATCCATGGCTTCACGGCGAGCAGTTGCGGGAACTTGACGGCAGCGCCGCACAAGTCTCTCTTTATTGAATTTTGCGTCTTGGGAGAGTTGGAGTTACACACTATATAGAAGAGTTGCGCTTTCAAACACAAAGGCGTTTTTATTCTTTTTTTCTTTTTCAGTGCACCTTCCAAAGAATCTTCTTAGTGGAAAGAGCCGAAGAGTCGTCAGACACCACCCATATAAGTTTATTTAGTGAATATTTTTCACTAAATCAACTTGTACCTCTAAGTCACTCTTTGCAAACGCTTTTCATTTTATTTTTATTTTTTTGAGTTACGGATAATTCACTAGCGCAAGCTTTGTTTGGTGTCTGCTTGAAAACAGCGCAAGGGACAGACAGAAGAGCGAAAACAAGTGGACAAGCACTTGCGTCAGCCTTCTGCAACCGTCTTTAGCGGTGTTTACAAGAGATAAGACAGAAAATTAAAAAAGATACCAGTCTGGGAGGGGTGCCCGCGCGTTCCATTTTTCTTTCTTTCTCTCAGTGATTCAAACAGCACGGAATGTCCGCCCCATGACCCCTACACTCCCCCGCCCTCATCAAGTCGCCAAGGACGCACACAGAGGTCGCTGACATCCGGCGAATGCTCGCCGCTGAAAGAAAGAAAGAAAGAAAGAAAGAAAGAAAGAAAGAAAGAAAGAAAGAAAGAAAGAAAGAAAGAAAGAAAGAAAGAAAGAAAGAAAGAAAGAAAATAAAGGAGGCAGAGTGAGCGAAAAGGATCGCGCTTTATTCCCCTTTCAGTGTCTGATATCGAGCAGACACGAATGTGCGCAACGGGGCGCAATCGACGGCGAAGATCTCGAAGATCATGGACCGATGAGTTTTACTGTGCACGGACGTTCATATTTCACGCCGCGCTCGAGACGTGTCAGAGATGCGATAAAGAGAGAGAGAGAGAGAAAGAAAACGCAACAGAACGAAACGAAAGCACCCCTCCTTTCACCGTGAGCGATGGTGACACCCGCTCAGAGGGATATGCCTTCGATCACGGCTCGCGAACGTTCGTGTCGTGTGCCCTCTATACGAGAGACCGTCGACAGCATTCCGAGATATACCTGATCTCTCCCTCTCCCCCTCCCCCTCTCCCCCGCACACACTTTATACATATGCGTATCTCACGGGCTGTAAATCATGGAGCGCCGAGCTTTATCTCTCTATTATATATATATATATATATATATATATATATATATATATATATATATATATATATATATATATATATATTATATATACACACACACGCACACACACACACATATATCGGCCCGCTTGCGCGAGGTATTACAGAGGAACCGGGATCAATCGAGACGTGGTTACACATCAAAGGACAGTTTTGCGCGCGTGATGAATTGAGAGCTCCAGCTGCGCCTGAATGCTTCGCACCTCCCTCCGGCTGCCAACATGAAACTAAGCATGGACCTCCAGCGATACTAATTTAAGACACGCAGAAACGAACGCACGTTTGACCACTCAAATACTACATAATAATATATATAAGGTCTTACCACTGGAGTAGCCGGGGAGTGGGGGTGGGGGGGGGGTTATACCCCCGAAAATTTTCAATTTAACATCTTTATTTATACGGGCACACATACAAACACACGCACGACTATACATAAAGCATCGTTGAACCACTCCCGCCCCCGGAAAAAATTTCTGGCTAGGGTCTCGTGCCAAAACTATACGATGTGATTATAAGGGACGCCGTAGTGGTGGGCTCAGGAAATTTCGACCATCTGGTGTTCCTTAACGTGCACTTACATCGCGCAGTAAACGGCCTTTAGATTTCTTCTCCATCGAAATGCGACCGCCGCGGCCGGGATCGAACCCGCGACTTTCGGGTCAGCAGCCGAACACCGTAACCACTATACCACCGAGGCGGACTCGGATACCACGTCACGTATATAAAGGTAACCGGACCAACTGCAGTGTGAAAACTGCTTAGTTTATTGAGACAACAAGTAGCATGTTTTATGACCCTGCGAACACGCATACAAGAAATACGAGATATTGCCGAAAAAGACCAGACACCGAAGCAGAGGTAGAAGGAATGAATGAATGAATGAATGATTTGAAATATGTACATCTAATGGCAGTAAATTTCGGGGTTAGGGTCACGCAAGAACATCAGAAATTTTCTCAGGTCAACATGCCCTTCTTTCTACACATATCAATAGCCTCTCGAGTTTCTCTCGCGCAGCCGCTCATCTCCCTAGTGGCACCCTTTATTTACAAGCCATTTAAATGCCATTTTCAAGCCGTTCAGAGGAGTGATCCGACATAACGGAACCGTTGGAAACGAACCGCTTTCTTTTTGATCCTCATCGCGCGTTTCTTCTTCCAAATCATATCGATGGAGACGACGCATCTTGCAACACCTGAAACGCTGACAACAACGTATTTACGGGAGCACAGCCGCAATCATCTCTTATATGCGGGTCAACAGCTCGGCGACTCACAGAGCTACGTGGAGTGCCCGCCGTTATCACTTATCTCAGACAAGGTGTTGCGCGTCCTTCAGCACCAATCTATCGCCCTAGGATGCAGCGGAAAACACTTGCACGGTTAGTGGCTCTCCTCGAGATAAGGCGGACGTGCACCGTTGCGTGTATGCCCTGCATACTCATAACAGCTCCTATACGCACTGGCGCTGTAGCCGAACGCTTTTACACGCAGCCATCGAACGTTCCGCACCGTCACGTCACCTCGCGTATACCTTGAAGACACGGCGAATTTCTTGCAGCTTTATCAACCCTCTGAGACGCCTTGTACACAATTGTGTACATCACTTGTTGCTATTTGTGTCATCTAGTGGCTAGGAATAACCGAGATGCACTGAGGTATGGGTGAATTGAATCTCCTGCGCAATAAATGCGTCTTCGTTTAACTTCATTTTGCAGTTTACTGTTGCATATGATTACTTTGCTGAAGGCACTGCCATGTTTGACCAGTCCTTGGACGTGCCGCTTTCCGCGAGGAATAGCAACATTATAAGATTTCTTTCCTCGAAATGAACATAACCGAAAACAAATTTGCATTGTATTTCTAGACTCGGATTTGGTTCTATTTATGCAAAAATGGAACGTGAATAACTTCAGGATACATAGATATTTGATTACCAATTAATTAAGTATAATTACTATAAAACACACACATCAACGTATTATGACCATATTTTTGTTGCAACACAATATCGAGTGCCTTGCAATAACGTTGTGTAACTTGGACGCATTTACTGACAGTTCTTCATTGGTCGCGTCTGAAAAGGGTTAAATGCGAAAGCATTAGATGCCTGGTGAGGCGGAAAATAAGGCGTCCGTCCGGCGTTAAACAAAACCCACGTGACCCTGTGATGACGTCACGACCTTGGTTTACAGCGCAGACGGAAACAGGTACGACGAATACGACAGAGACAACCGCAGGTTTTGTTTGAGCCCTGACGACGTCACGTTTCAATGACAATTGAAATCGACCTGGCCCACACCAGGAAAAAAAATTTTTTTAAGTTGACTTCACCCAATCTGAAAAGTGAGTTGACCCACGTTAAAAACTGACCTGGTCTAATTCAAGCCTGTGACCAAGTGATCCCGTCATGTGACATTGTCACACTAAGCATGACATTGTCACACTAAGCATGGTAAGGCAACGTGACCAAGTAAGTGATGACATCACGTGACAGTAATGTAACACCAGTCTTGTGGGGAAGGCATCAAGTGAGCTTACAGTGTTGCTACTGGTGGTTGGTGGTTTTTTTTTTTTTTTTCCAGAAAGAGCCGATCGTGTGAGGTGGCGAACGAAAAATTTTTAAAAGTAACCGTCACAGAAGGTGAAAAATCTGTTAATTCCTGAATAGCACGCAGCGAAAGAGCGGGAGGGACCAGCCTGTTTTATTCACTCTAATTGTACAATGCAAGATAATTTTGGAGGAAAGTAACGTACAAGTAATAGATCACACTCCAATAATACATTGATCACTTTTTTTTTTTTGTCAATGGTAACTGTAATCCATAGCATTTATGAAGCAGGTAAGTGGAACCGGTTACTTCTTTTTTTTCTGTGCGGTGTATAAGTCTAGCCATAACAAGAGGTATGCAGCTTCCCGCGGGCACAACGCGCAATTTACACCGCAATGTGCGAAAGGTTGGAATGTAAACGTTCACTCGTTTGCACGGCGTGTACGGTGAACGCATATGTCTGACTCGCGTTGTACTTGCGCGAATACTTTGCGCACCTGGCTATGCATGGTATTTTTATCCGTCACACGTGTTGCGTTTCCCGTCGCCACGATACACATTCGTATAATATGAAGCGGGTGCGCAGAAAAACAAAAAAAGGACGATAAAGAATAATACGCATTCTTTCAGAAAGACAGATCAGCTAGCTGCTGCGAAATTTTTTGTATGCGTTAAAAGGACACTAAAGAGAAACAATGAATCGGTTTAGATCGATAAATTGTGCTCTGACAACTCTAATGTCGTTAGTTTCGCCATCACAGGTTTATTAATAGAGGGGAAAATCAAGTTCAACGTTTCATTTTCAAGTTTCGCGCCGAAATCTCCCTGCGTGACGTCGCGGATTTCAAATTGTATGTATCGTATTTTGGCGCCATTGGCTCAACGAAATTACCCCAAAACTTGGTATGCTTAGTCTATGGCCCCCTCAGAGGACAATGTACTTCATTTTTATCGATTAGGAACTACGTAGTCCCTAGCTAGTATGCGCCGTCAAAACATGTGACGTCACGGCGAATGGTGCAGAAACTTCAAGGTAGCGTCGCCACCCACATTTTGTTTTTGCGCGTTTTCTCGCAGCAAGCGTGGCGTTTTTGGTATCGTTAAAGAGTACTTTACTAATATGAGAAAAATCGTTTTGCTCTTTAGTGTCCCTTTAAGGTGGGCCGGTTTTTCTTTTTTTTCTTTGTGCGTGCGCGCGCGCGCGTGTTTGTGTGTGTGTGTGTGTGTGTGTGTGTGTGTGTGTGTGTGTGTGTGTGTGTGTGTGTGTGTGTGTGTGTGTGTGTGTGTGTGTGTGTGTGTGTGTGTGTGTGTGTGTACGCGCGTGCGTGCACGTGCGTGAGCGTGCGAGTGAGTGCGTGCGTGTGTGACAATCGCGTCCCTGTCTCCATCCCGAAACAAAACACACAAGGAACACAGGCACGAGGTAAACGCACGTAGAAAGATCCTGTGTGCTGAGGAAACGCCGGCAATATCGTTTATGGAAGAGCCACTCACAACCAGGAAGGATTGCGACTGTTCACCTCTCGTTTTACGTAACGCAATCCATTAATAGTAAACTACGCAAATGTTAAAGTAATATACGACCACACTCTGCACGAGCGGAGTGTCGGTAAAGGCAGTAAATGGTCGCAGAAAAAGTAAAAATGCAATAAAGAAGATTACGATAGAAACCGTCTTACGACGACTGTTCACATCGTGATGCAATACGCGAGAAACGTACTGGCAACTTGTAGTACCGAACACACCTTCACTTTACAATCTGAACTGTGTGCTTGTTTTAACTGCGCGATAACAAGGACAACAGAAGAAGAGAAGGCAGCAAGTGCGCGTGCGCACAGAGCACGTGCTGTCATATCTTCTTCTGTTGCCCTTGGTATGTCGCAGTTAAAACCATTAAAAAATGAACGTCAACCAACTAGCCCAACTTGGGGCTCTTCTGAACTGTGTGTGAGTGGCAAGTTTAAAGAGGAGGTGGGGGTGGGGAGGGAAGTAAGCTAAAGATGTTATAGCATCGCGTTTAGAAGTGTATTCCACCTATAGTGGCGTAGACCGGGGGGAGGGGGGTTCAGCCCGCCCTCCCCCCGGAATTTTTCAACTTTGCACGTACATATATACGTGCATACAGTCACACATACAAACTACAAACGCACGCACGAACATACATAAAGTACGGCTGAACTCCCCCTCCCCCTCCCCCCCCTATAAATATTTCTGGCTACGTTACTGATTCCAACGTAAGAAGATACTAACATTGTAAGCCGTAGCCATTAAGCGAGCCACGGCGGTCGAACCGACCAAATGTTAGCCCTTATTTACTATATTGCATCACATCCAAATGTCACCGCTGGCGCGCGCTGATTCCAATGATTGGATTACACGGCCGCAAAACAAGCAGCGACGACAGTGGGGCTTAGCCAAAAGCGAAACGTGTGCTCGTCAATATCACTTTGGTCGCGCAGCGGCCCGGAAATCCTGGCAGCGTGTGTTTGCGCACGTGTAACGAAACAGGCAACAGGGTCCCTGCGCCGCTGCAACGCCCGCGCGTGCTATGTGGAGCATGCGGACGTGAGACCCGGGATGCCGTAGCGTTCGCAAGAGCTCTCCCCCCTCCCCCCCCCCATCTCCCCTTCCCATCCTCTCTCCCTGCTATCCAAACAACCGTGCCAAACGAGATGACTGCATGCGCTGCACGCAGGCACGATGAGACAGCCGAGAACGCTGCCGCAGACCATGTATCGTGGGAGGCCGGCCTCTTAATTCGCTGGGGTCTCGCTTGTGTCTCAGGCGTGGGCGTGTTTCGGTCTGCGTATAGTATGGCGTTCGTCCATGGCAGCGTAGTCGTGGATACAGTGCACATCTCGTCACGGAACTACGAGCAACAGCGTGAAGTATCTCCGGATGGTTCTAAAACAAAACTCACTCAGGAGCAATCTTTGTTTTTTTGTTGTGCAAACGCAGGAGATAGCCCCTCCCTATCCCGACCATCCAATAACTGAATGGCACCCCGCCCCCGCGAACGAATATAATAGAATACGCTGCCATCTATACACTGTACACGGACGTGTTTAAGTGCCGCCATCTTGGGTTGCTAACGTTACCGTTTCGTATCTGCAGCAACGAAGTAAACTCATATGCATGAAAGAGGCTCTAGGGATGAATCGGCGTTTCATATGACCTTGTCAATTTGAGGTCACGACACACAATACTTAGAAACCACTCGCGAAAAATCCAAGATGGCGGCGCCCTTGAACCAAATGTAAAATGGCCTATATATACAGCACGCGCTTCCCCCCACGAATAGCGCGACGTTGAAGGCACAATATGTTACAACACACGGGAGGAAACTAACGTGTATACAGATGGTCTTGGACCAAGAAGAACGATAAATAAACGAAAGGAGAAAGAGAAAATGGGAGCACTCATAACCATTTGAAAGCTTGCCAGCACGCAGACCACAGACAGTGCTGGCGCGCTTAGTTGCGTCGATATATATATGCAGCGTGAGAGCGCGAAAAAGGTAACAAATAAATAAACGCGGAAGAATGAAGCCCGAAGGCCAGGCCGCCGTGCTAATTCGAGAGGAACCTCCGAGGAGTCTTGCACCTCACGCGCAATCGGGCACAGCGGAGAGGATGGCACGCGTAAACAACAACAGCCACGGTGCAACAGCGTTTCCCGCGCACTCCGACAGGCAGCAGAGACAAGATGGATGGGCAGTGGTGGTGGTGGTGGTGATATTTACGGCGTCCCTTTTCAAAGGGGGGAGACGGCAAATGGTTACTTAGCCTGTTTGTTGTAATTAGGTATTGTTAGTGGCAACGAGTGATACTCTTGTTTCTCTTCCAAGCACTTCCGGTCGAACACTTACTTCCGGTTTTCCAAATATTCAGAAAATCTGTTTTAAAAATTCAACCGGCACGAAATCGATGGTTCTGGTTCAGGATGAGAGTTCTATCGCATACAAACGATATCGGAGCATAAGTTTAGTTATGGGCCAATTAACTGTCAGGATAATTAATGAAAGTTAACTGAATGGGTTCATTGAAAAAGCAGACGGTTTTATTGAGAGCAGCTGGATCGTTGCGTCACCTGGCGGAGCAGGTCTCAACCACGAGCTTATTTCTGCGTGGCCTCCGAGATCAGCTTCGGATATGCGACGGAACACGAAGTTAGTGCAAAGTATACACCAGGGCACACGAACGCCGAGGTACAAGTGCCACTCCCGGATACCCAAGTGAAGGATTAGGGTCACCTCGATTTTTTTTTATCTAGTGCCTATGGCTTTGTTTTACTTTATTTTCCTTCTTCATATTAGCCTCTATTTCAATAAAGTACTGTTGTAACGACTTCGGTTCTATCAGTACCGCTCTGTTTCGAAACTCCACTCTCTTCCAGTATTTGATTTCCCTTCTCCTCAGCGCTGGGCCCGCGGCCTCCTGATAAGCTGTAGTATATAAGGAGATGGCGCCCCGTTTCGTTGCCTAGCAACCGCCACTCATAAGGCACTCAGGCCGTATACATTCACGTAGTTTTCGTCAATGACACACAAGCCCGTATGTTGCCGAGTGCACCCCAATATTCATGCTCGTATCAAAATCGCATCTCTCGTTGTGTGCATCGTCGCCCCAGATCTGGCAGCCTTCACCGCACATATATAAGAAGAATACGAATAAAAAAAAGCTTCATTCGGTTAGCAGTATACGCTGCAGACTAAGGAAAATTGGGCTAAAGGTGTTTCAATGCACCTGACGAATATACTTTATTCGCCAATGCTGGAACGCACGACCTTCCCATTTTCTACCCTTCGGCCCGCGACTGCTGCATATTCATGTACCAATC
Source organism: Rhipicephalus sanguineus (assembly GCF_013339695.2). Lineage (NCBI taxonomy): Eukaryota > Metazoa > Arthropoda > Arachnida > Ixodida > Ixodidae > Rhipicephalus > Rhipicephalus sanguineus. The sequence continues at coordinate 121,015,507 of NC_051181.1, forward strand.
TTCGGTCGCAGTCATAATCTCGGCAGCGATCTTCGCTTGACGGCCGCCAAAACACCGTGTCAAGTTCGCGCGCAGGCAGTCACGGAGAATATAGGCTGCGTTCCAATACTCGACGCGTCAAGATGGCCACCTAACAGCCAGCAAGGAAAGGACACTTTCTCGAATGAATACGGTATAGCGTGTAAGCCAATAATTATGTATAGGAGTACGCTATTAAACCCAAATTCCGCCGTGAGTGGCCCTTTCCCGCCAATCAAGGAGGGCGCAGCCAGCCTCGCGTAAGCCAATCAGGGGTCAGCTTGCGCGGTCCCATGATTGTCTTTAATGACCCGTTGTAAATCAATTCGGATACATAGTAAAATTGTTTCGTATTTCTGGCAATTTGAACACGCAATGCGCCTTTTCATTTTTATTAAAGTTTGACGTTAGCGCTTGTGCTGCCCGTTTCGCCTGCTTGTCTCGTCGTTTGAGCGTCAGTACTACCGCACAAATAATAAGACGGCTAGTTTTCATCACATGACGAGGTATGGCACTGCCCTAAAGAGCTACTAGCCACGAGACTGTGGGTATACAATACCTTCTGTAAGGTTAAAGAAACAGGTGCGGAGGGGATAGCAAATAAGAGAGGCAGTTGTTTGCTGTGATATTTCTGGTAAATGAGCCCGGTGTGTCAACATTTGGCTGTCCCCCTGACCCACACTATTTAACAGTGTACGTTTTGACAGCCGCATGTGGGCGCTGATTAGATTTACATAGAGCGAGCGTCGGTTCCCAGTTCGACTCCCCGCAACAACTCGAAATTTTAGGAGGGTGTCGACTTGGGCTTGTTGGTTTGTCATAATCGTAAACTGTTGCGCGGAAAGACGTAGACGGGGAACACAAAAGACACACACGGAGCGCACACTGTCAACAAATTTTATTAGCAGAGCGACGTGACCTTATACACCTGGCAAAACTCAATGCGCATGGCAGCAAGTACATACCAACAACACGGTCCAATCAATATACACGTGTTGTGCCACACAGATACGCGATTTCCTTGTCGGAAAGTGAGATGGACGCTTGGCTGACGCATTTTTCTTTTAAGTCCGAGATCTTGTGAGCCTCGATAATGAGACGCGACATTTCGTTGTTGCTATTTGCGATTATGTTGCACTTGTGAAATTCCGGAATACAGCCACAACTATTGCAATGAATTGCAAGCCATCCCCCCGTTTTGTTTTTTACATTGTTGGCGTGCTCACGAAGCCTGTCGTTTATACAACGGCCCGTTTGTCCTACGTAAGAACGGCTGCATGTTAAAGGAATTTCATAGACGAGGCCTTCATTGCATTTCACATATTCAGTTTTATGATTCTTAGTGCAGGTTTTCTTATCTTTACGATTTGGGTTTGTCATCTTGCACACCTTTGCAAGTTTCTGCGGAGCGGAAAACACTAATTTAACATCTGCTCTTTGGGCGATCTTTTTTATGTTGTGGGAAACCTGGTGGACATACGGAATAACCGCGAACTTCTTCCTTTCTTGTCCATCCTCTCGGGAAGTGGGTAGGTTGCACGTGCTAGACGCCCTGAGATTCCTCAGGAGCTTTTCCGCTACCGACACGATTAAGAGCTTCGGATACCCTGCTTCTAAGAGCCGTGTCATCTGCTGGTTCAAGCATTGGTCCATTTGGTGGGGGCAAGACTTTTCCAAAGCATTTTTCATGCAAAGGTTCGCGACAGCTCTTTTGACTAGTTTCGAGTGGGCCGACCTGAAGGGTAGAACGGGTTTATTGGCCCGGGGCTCATAGCCCCAGCATACGTGGCTTCCTTCAAAGAAGAGCCTGACATCTAGGAAACGAATGCTATTTTGGCTAGGAAGTTCATGGGTGATTAGTAAGGGCTTCAAGCAACTTCTAGCAACAGAAAGAACGTTTTCTGCTTCCTGATTAAAAACTGCCGGGTCACATTCTAAAAGAAACAAAAGATTCGTTGATGATTTTTTGTTTCTTTTAGAATGTGACCCGGCAGTTTTTAATCAGGAAGCAGAAAACGTTCTTTCTGTTGCTAGAAGTTGCTTGAAGCCCTTACTAATCACCCATGAACTTCCTAGCCAAAATAGCATTCGTTTCCTAGATGTCAGGCTCTTCTTTGAAGGAAGCCACGTATGCTGGGGCTATGAGCCCCGGGCCAATAAACCCGTTCTACCCTTCAGGTCGGCCCACTCGAAACTAGTCAAAAGAGCTGTCGCGAACCTTTGCATGAAAAATGCTTTGGAAAAGTCTTGCCCCCACCAAATGGACCAATGCTTGAACCAGCAGATGACACGGCTCTTAGAAGCAGGGTATCCGAAGCTCTTAATCGTGTCGGTAGCGGAAAAGCTCCTGAGGAATCTCAGGGCGTCTAGCACGTGCAACCTACCCACTTCCCGAGAGGATGGACAAGAAAGGAAGAAGTTCGCGGTTATTCCGTATGTCCACCAGGTTTCCCACAACATAAAAAAGATCGCCCAAAGAGCAGATGTTAAATTAGTGTTTTCCGCTCCGCAGAAACTTGCAAAGGTGTGCAAGATGACAAACCCAAATCGTAAAGATAAGAAAACCTGCACTAAGAATCATAAAACTGAATATGTGAAATGCAATGAAGGCCTCGTCTATGAAATTCCTTTAACATGCAGCCGTTCTTACGTAGGACAAACGGGCCGTTGTATAAACGACAGGCTTCGTGAGCACGCCAACAATGTAAAAAACAAAACGGGGGGATGGCTTGCAATTCATTGCAATAGTTGTGGCTGTATTCCGGAATTTCACAAGTGCAACATAATCGCAAATAGCAACAACGAAATGTCGCGTCTCATTATCGAGGCTCACAAGATCTCGGACTTAAAAGAAAAATGCGTCAGCCAAGCGTCCATCTCACTTTCCGACAAGGAAATCGCGTATCTGTGTGGCACAACACGTGTATATTGATTGGACCGTGTTGTTGGTATGTACTTGCTGCCATGCGCATTGAGTTTTGCCAGGTGTATAAGGTCACGTCGCTCTGCTAATAAAATTTGTTGACAGTGTGCGCTCCGTGTGTGTCTTTTGTGTTCCCCGTCTACGTCTTTCCGCGCAACAGTTTTCGAAATTTTAATCATTCTCTGAGGCAGTAAGTGTTGTACACGCTGGGACGCGTACAACCAATTATCTATAGTTCACATACATGCTCATATCTATACAATAGTGTATTGCAGTAAAGTGAAAAATATAAGCATCTCCGTTAATATTACCGTGTCTGGAGAATGTGTTCTACAGCCTACAGGTGTGCGCATTTGCGATGTATACACATTCGCGCAGGGAGTACGAACGGCTGCCAATGTCACCTTGACCTCGTTTGCATACAGTGCAGCGCGCGGCGCGCGTACGCATATATTCGCCGGGACAGCCCAAGGCAAAAACGCACACGCATCCGCCAGGGACGCGCCACCAAAGCCAACCGCGTCGCTGCCGACCACCCTTTCCTCCTTGACGGTTAATTGGGGAGTTAAAACGGGCTGCACGGCCGGGCTTTCCATATCAAGCGTCTCGCCAGCAGATAGTGCGCTCTCTCTGGTCACACGCACTCACGACGTCCTTGAAAAGACTGCGGCGACCCCAACCGGCGTAGATAGACCTCACGGTCGTCTTTCGAGACGTCCCTGTCGAGCCTATGCAGACGAAAGAATCTTCGAGAAAATAAAAAGAGGGGGTTGGCGTGAGCTTTCTGTGTGCACACTGCGGTTAGCTGTCAATCAATCAAGCTGTCAATCAACGTAGCGGTACTTATACGGCCGCCAACGGAGCGGTCACATAGATGTCCATCTGCGCGCACGTCGCACTGACCTGCGTTGCAATACAGGTGAACCCCGTTAAAACTAACACTGAAATAGCGAATTATCGGTTATAGCGAATAAATACGAACTGCGGCTGGTCAACTTGGTGGGAACTTTGGTTGGTCTTTGGTATGGCTTCATTTCAGTGGCATTTATTATATTTATAAAGAAACCGAAAGCTCCAGGGCCGCCGCGATATCGGCTGTAACGAAGGTACATTTGGTTCGCGCGAGGCTCAAAACTCGTAAGGTAGCATAAAAGGCAAAATGAATACTGAAAGACAATTTTAGAACCACACTTTTCTTTTTAATCGTTTGGAAAGGTTGAGGAAATTTGCTCATCTATAGTGCAATAAATAAAAAGCGCATTTCACTGATTGGGCCACCCTATGAACGGAAGTTTGAAATGCCATAAGGAGACCGTGGCAAGGAATGCCGCGGTCTCCTTATAGTGGGTTTGAAGACTATAATAAAGCGTTTTTGTATCTAGGATCTAAGCGTGAGCCAAATTGCCGGTTAGTTAGAGGCGATCTTTATCTCTACCGTTACAACGAATATCGGATATAACGAACTAATTTATGGTCCCGATGGCACTTCGTTACAACGACATTTCACTGTACCTGACACTCCTCGTATGGAAAATATTAATTGTACACAGCACGATCATCACATTGAGACTGAATGAAGAGAGTATTGCTGTCATAACAGCGGATGGCCAACACTATAGCTGACATTTGCCAGTGAAATTAGCCAACACCAAGCGACATTTGCAAACATTTAGCCATTATTTAGCCAACGATAGCAACCATAAGCCAGTGCTGGCAGAACGCGAGCAAATATGGCAATTATGACCTTTTGATCAAAAGCGATATGAATATGAGGCACACCGTAGTGGAGGGCTCCGGAAATTTCGACCATCTGGCGTTCTTTAACGCGCGCTGACATCGCACGGTGCACGGGCCTCTAGCAACTCGCCTCCATGGAAATGCGACCGCCGGGGTTCGACTCGAACCCGCGACCTTCAGGTCAGCAGCCAAGCAACGTAACCACTGTCTAACACCGCGGCGGACACTTCGTGGCGGGGCTGTATACGTTTGTACTACGTTTCTTCGGTCGTATAAATCGGTTAGTGTGTGCGACACCCTACACGCTCATATGGTTGAAAGTTCGAGTCCATTCATACAGCAGAGGCTCACAAGTTCGCTACCCCGTACACGCTTATGAAGCAGACGCCTCAACATCTTACCCGCTCAAAGGGGCAACGGCTCGGCTTCCTACAAGGCCGAGAATTCGAGTTGCGACATGCCTCGTACGTCGTGGGTGCGGTTGGTTATCCACTGTATACTCTATAATATGCAACGCCATGAATTCCTATGAAATCGCCGTGCTTTGCAACGCAATCCTACGAAATCGCTTTACGACGGTATAATCACTGGGAAATGTAAGATATGCTTCTCATGCAAACGGTTCCTTCTTCAAGGCTTCTAAAGAAGATAACCGTATGCTTCTCATTTCCAGTTCCGCGAGCCGCGCAACTGGCGACCCTTGACCAGGCCCGGCGAGCCGCTGTAGCCAGTGGGGCCCTGGAAGAGGGGCACCACCTACCCTAACCACTCCAAGCCATGACATAAATAAATGTTTCTGCTCTCTCCCCCGTATGCTTCTCGTGTAAACGGTTCCTTCTTCAAGGCTCCTAAAGAAGATAACCGTTTAGTGCCTCACGGTATGTCATTCCAAACCTATTCAAATCTCACATTCGGAAAACACTGTGCTCGCCGTTCTACACTAAGGAAAAAAAATTAAGTTGTTTGACTTTTCTGTGATTACTGACTTGCCACGCACATGACTCTCCTTAAAGAGACACGAGAACTCTATTTGGAGGTCATTATACACTCTTCGGAGAGCCGTGAGTACCCAAAAAGAGTTAACGTGACTCTTTAAAGAGAGTCATACACGTGGAAAGTCAGGGCGCACTGAAAGAGCCACACATACTCTTTTCTTTCTTTTTTCTTAAGGCTGTTTCACATGCTGCCATTGCAGCGAAAAAAAAAAAAGTTCCTTTCGTTCTATTCGCTCGGTTCGCAACCGGTGTCGTTTCGCATGGGCTGCGAATGGTCCGCAATTTTCGTTCTGCGATTGGCGCGGCGCGCAAGGTTGCCAGTGGCTGCCACTCGTCGTGGCATGACACGGCTTAATTGTTCAAACGCAATGTAGAAAACCTGTGCGTTACAATACTGTTAAGTTTTCATGAACGGTAGCCAAGAGTGGCGTGTTTTCTCGCTTAAAAACATTTTCCAATTGAAATTCAATTTAAAGTGCGCAACAGCGGCCATCACCAAAACAAACACGTCGGCGCAATGATTTCGACGGGTCCCGACCAGAAAATCGCTCCGCCGCCGCGAACCGAGCGAAAAATTTCCAACATGTGGGTCGCTCGCTCGCTGACGGTTGCGGCGAAAGCGATCGGCCGGGTTTTTTTTTTTTTTTTTTTTCCACCGCTGCTAGCGAATTCGCAGCCTGCAAATCGTTGTGTTTTGCGTCATGTGAAAAGGCCTTTAGAGTGCATTCTTACGTTGTTGTGAAGGGTGGCAGGAAGGAGAAAAAAAGGAAGAGGCACTGGAGGAATGCTCGCGAGCCGTGTAGATGTGGACACAACGCAAGCAGAGAGAGAGAGAGCTATGTTTGTCGAAAGCACTTCTTATCAAGCAGGAAAGAAAGGCCGTCCGACAGGCTCCCCCCCACCGGGAAGCTTGGCGTGCGCAAGGTCAGCCCGGCAGACGCGCATGACAGGGAACACATACACCGGCACAATACTATAACCATCAACACGAGGAAAAACGCGTAACCGGCGAGACCGCGCTTAGTTAAGCGGAATGAAGTAATCGCTCGTAATGTATTTTTATCCCGGAAAGCGTATGCTAATTTTGATACACGCTGTATGCTAAGTGCATGGATGTACAGTATCAGATGCATGATTTATAGGCAAGGGAAACCTAACGCAAAGCGCGCGCGAAACCGCGATCGTTACACTTAAATAAAAGATACATTGTTTAAGCGATTAATGTGGACTTGCATACTGATGACTCCAGTAAGGGGGGCAGGGTTGCTAAGGAGCCTTACTAATGAGAAACCTAACTTATGAGAGCATTTCTCGCATTTACAACGGTAAATGAAGTATTCTTTCTTTTTTTCCTTCATTATTTTTTTTCCCGGAGATATAAAGCTAACATCGCTTAAGTTGAAAAACTATGCAGGTGTTTAACGCTTACGCGGTAACTGCTTCGCTGCCATCAAATCGTCACGCTTAAAGCGACTTGCTCCTGTTAAGTGTGAGCAGGTCGTTTAGCGTTAAGCGTTAGCGTCACGCTTAACGACAGCAAGTCGCGTTAAGCGTGACGCTAAGCGTCATCGCGGCGCCACATTTCGACTTCCGGCAAAACGCAGCAACTCTCACGCACTCACGTTCAGGCGCACTTTAAAGAGCCTCACGTGGTCAAAGTTATGATTCGACGTACCCACAACTATATACGGTGTCGTCGGTGTGCCCAATAGTCAGATCACTGTTGGCACTTGAATATTTGCTTTCTCTTTTTTTCTGTTTTCGGGTACATCAACTAGTTCATAAGTTTAGGAGTGCTTTGGTTCGGGCAAGTTGGTTAAATTAAACACCTGCAAAGTTAAAACAGCACGAAAGACGAGGACGCGTAGGAAACACCAAGACACAGGACCAGAACTGGTCCTGTGTGTTCATGCTTTTTGCGTCCTCGTCCTCCGGGCTGTTTAACTTTTCAGACGTAGTTCCTGAGCAAATGTGCTCGCTGTGCACTGAACGAACGTACACATATATACATACAGTACTCATTATGCGTATGTGCCAACTTCGTTCACGTTGCTTGGTTCGTGTTCAAGGCGTGTACTGAATTAGGACAACGGAGGCGCATGCAGTACACGCAGAGGAGTAAGAATAACGACACCGCAATGCTGTGGTGCGGAATTCACCTAACTATACATTTTGCCATCGGCCCACCGTCTGGGTTAAGGATGCATGCGTACGTGTCCCCTACCCGGCCCGGGCTAAAATTTTTTGCTTAAGAGCAAATGCGTACGTTCTCCTCGCGTATGCAGAATCGGACTCTTTCGTGAATGCTTTCTCTTCGTCGATGGTCTCAGTGCGCTGCTTCAATATCGTGCTCGTATGCCACCAACATATATATGCAAGCCTCAGCACATTGCGAGGCGTGTGCGACAGCTGGAAGTTATCGCATTGTTCGTTGATTTTGCCGACGCTGAATTCCACGTGGCGCGCAATAAAAAGCGCTGCCGGCTGCAGGGGAAATCCTAAAACAAAGTGAAAGTTTTATAAGCACGAACGTCGATCGTTTCCTTGATGCTCGAAGAGAAAGAAAGAAAGAAAGAAAGAAAGAAAGAAAGAAAGAAAGAAAGAAAGAAAGAAAGAAAGAAAGAAAGAAAGAAAGAAAGAAAGAAAGAAAGAAAGAAAGAAAGAAAGAAAGAAAGAAAGAAAGAACGAACGCAGTAACAAACAATAACAACATAGTGTTACGGATGTGATGGGTTTATTTACAATGCGAAGTAGAAGCTGGATAAAAACGCAAGAGACGGCCGCAAACCGCCGGTCAGCAATCCCTCGTGCCAGTCCCTCTTCTTCCTCCTTCTTTCAGCGCCGCGTTACATTTCCCTCCGGCCAAGACGAAGCTCACCGAGCGAGTCAGAGTGATCGGTTGTTGTAGGGCTTCAATCGTGCAATATGCACAACCTGCGTGTTGCGTGAACGGCGGTTCTCAGCTGTCACTTTCGCAACGACGTAAGTGACGTCACTCAAGCACTGGGTAATGACAAAGGGACCGGAGTACTTGGAAAGGAGCTTCTGGCAGAGTCCCTTCTTTCGAACAGGCGTCCATAGCCAAACAAAATCACCTTTGGCGAAGGTGACTGGCAGGTGTCTTGCGTCGTAACGGTCTTTAGCACGGGCATGGGAGGAGAGAGTTCTAAGTCGCGCAAGTCGACGCGCCTCTTCGGCGCGACACAAAGTCTGCGCAACACTGGCATTCTCGTTTGTCGAGAAAGGAAGTATGGTGTCGAGAAAGGTTTGAGGATGACGAGCATAGAGAAGGAAAAAAGGCGTATATCCTGTGACCTCGTGTTTTGCCGTATTGAAGGCGTATGTAACGAAAGGTAATACAGCATCCCAGTTCTTATGGTCCGCTGATACATACATTGAAAGCATATTGATGATGGTACGATTGGTGCGCTCTGTTAGGCCGTTGGTCTGTGGATGATACGGTGAGGAATGCCGATATTGACACCCACAGAGCCGTAGCAACTCTTCAACAACATCAGCGGTGAACTGCCGGCCGCGATCACTGATCACCACACGAGGGGCTCCGTGACGGAGGATAATCGAGTGCAGCAGAAACCACGACACATCTGATGAGGTGGCTGAAGCAACTGCCATCGTTTCAGTATACCGCGTTAGGTAATCTACGCACACGATAATCCAGCGGCGGCCGGTGGCAGACTTAGGGAAGGGGCCGAGTAAGTCTATGCCGACTTTCTCAAAAGGTGAAGTCGGTGGTTTAACAGGTTGCAGTGTGCCTGCCGGATGAGTAGTAGGCTGTTTGTGGCGCTGGCAGACATCACAACTCGCGACGTAGTGCTTGGTCGTCTTCCACAATCGAGGCCAGTAGAAACGTTGTCGGATACGGTGAAGCGTCCGGGCAAATCCAAGGTGCCCAGACGTAATGTCGTCATGCATTGCGCGGAAGACCGCAAGGCGTAGACATTCGGGGACGACGAGTAGCAGTGGGGCGCCATCGCTGGAGTAATTCTTGCGATATAGAAGGCCATCATGAACTACAAATGGCGTTGCGCGTTCAGAGCTGCGGGTCGCATCGATAATTTGTCTCACTGAAGGGTCGCGCTGTTGCTCGTGACCGAAGGCGTCCAAACTAGGGAAGTTGAAGGAAATCGCAACGAGGTAGTTGTCGAAATCGTCGTCATCAGTGTCCACATTCTGAGATGGAAGACGAGATAAGCAGTCGGCGTCTGCGTGGCAGCGACCACTCTTGTAAGCAACAGAAAAGTTGTATTCTTGAAGCCGCAATGCCCAACGAGCTAATCGACCAGCTGGGTCGCGTAGTCCGACAAGCCAACACAGGGAATGGTGATCTGTGACGATCTTGAAATGTCGGCCGTACAAATAAGGTCTGAATTTTTGGACGGCGAAAACAACCGCGAGGCATTCAAGTTCCGTTACTGTATAATTTCTCTCAGCCTTCGTCAAAGTACGACTTGCGTACGCAACGACGTGTTGACGTCCGTCATGAAACTGAACGAGCACAGCGCCAACGCCGACGCCACTAGCATCTGTGTGCAGTTCCGTGAGTGCCTGCGGGTCGAAATGACGTAAAAGTGGCCCGGAAGTGAGCAAAAACTTCAGCTGCTCGAAGGCAGTCTCACATTGAACGGTCCACTGGTATGGGGTATCCTTCCGGAGCAAGTTCGTCAGTGGATGAGCAAGCTGGGCGAAGTCCTTAATAAACCTGCGAAAATAAGAACACAGGCCCAGGAAGCTACGAAGATCCTTCACCGTTGTCGGCTGCTTAAAGTTGCGGACTGCAGTAATCTTGTGGGGATCTGGTCGTATGCCGTCCTTGTCGACGAGATATCCGAGAACTAGGGCTTGGCGCTCACCAAAATGGCACTTCTTTGCGTTTAAAATGAGCCCAGCTTGTTTGACGCAATCCAGAACAACTCTGAGCCGCTGATTGTGCTCGTGGAATGTCCGTCCAAATATAATCACACCATCCAGATAACACATACAAGTCTCCCATTTGAGACCGCGAAGGATGGAATCCATAAATCTCTCGAAGGTTGCTGGGGCGTTACATAAGCCGAACGGCATAACGTTAAACTCAAATAACCCATCGGGCGTAATGAAAGCAGTCTTCTCTCTGTCAGACGGATGCATTGGTATCTGCCAGTACCCAGACCTTAGGTCGACCGATGAAAAGTATGCGGCGGAGTGCAGGCAATCAACAGCATCGTCGATGCGTGGTAGAGGGTACACATCTTTCTTTGTGACGGCGTTAAGGCGGCGGTAGTCAACACAAAACCTCCACGAGTTGTCTTTCTTTTTCACGAGTATAACAGGAGCTGCCCAGGGGCTGCATGACTCCTGAATAACGCCCTTCTGCAGCATGTCGTTGACCTGTTCGGCGATCACTTTCCTTTCAGAAGGGGATACGCGATAGGGTTTCTGGCGTATCGGCGTAGCATCTCCTGTGTTGATTCGGCGGTGCATACGGGATTTCGGCAACGTGAGACAACGCTCGTCTTGAGCAAAATCAAAGACTGCCACATAGCGTGCGAGGACTTCTTCGAGAACATGCTGCTCGGAAGAAGACAGCGACTTGTTAATCATGCGTCGCAATTCGGCCGAGTAGTTGGGCGTTGTCCGACTGATGCCTGAGGACTCTGCAACCATTCTGATGTCAATTGCGGTCTGCTCTTCAAATGTTCCCAGTTTAAGTCCGGCTGGGAGAGCAACAGGCTCTGGGGAGGCGTTGACCGTCCACAAAAAAGCATGTCCGTCGATGGCTCGAATAACACACCGCGGAACCAATACATTCTTCTTAATAGCGTTGGTGCGATCAGGCTCTACAAGTCCGGTGCAGGGTCCTAACCGGGCGCGAGAAGAGCATACGGGAACAAACACTGCTGTCCGACCAGGGATCGACACATCTTTGGAAATTGAAAGCACGTCAGTTGGGTGAGTTGCAAAGTCATCAATGGCGGCAGTTGGCAACGTGCTTTGTAGAAGCATTTCTCCAGTTCCACAGTCAAGCGTTGCACCGCATTCACGAAGGAGGTCTATACCTAAAATGACGTCATGAGTTGCGTGAGCTAACACAGTGAATTCGGCTCTGAAACTTTGTCCTCCAATAGAAAGAAGAACGGAACAAATATCGACAGGGCGCAACACTTCACCTCCAACTCCACGAAAAGTTTCTTGGCGGTCCCACGCGAACATAACTTTATGGCCTAAAAAACAATCTTTGAAACGAAGGCTCATTACCGAAATAGCAGCACCAGTGTCTACAAGGGCGATAGTATTTACATCGTCTATACGCACACTCACTTTGTTCTTTAGCATCACAACAGCAGGAGGAATTGGCGAAGCTGACCGTCCCGCGACCGCACCTCCATCGGTCGCACCAGCTAGTTTCCCAGCTGAGGCGGGGAAGGCGACCGACGACGCGGGGACGGCGAACGGCGTGATCGTGTCGGAGGCGCTTCGCTCGGAGGCGGGGGACTCGTTGCGGAATCTGCTAGGCCACTGCTGTCGTAGAGGGTGGATGACAGGTGTAGAGGTCGAGGTTTCGTGCACACGAGCAGGGTACGTCGAAAAGCGTGGTGCTCGCGGCTGGCGGCGGCAGAAGCGCGAAATATGCCCTCGGAGGCCGCATGCGTAGCAAACAGGTAGTTCCCGGCTTACATTAGCAGGAGCAGAGGTACGCGAAGTTGGGTAATGCTCGGCAGAAGCACGTCGTGACGCCTGGTAGTAATCTTCAGGAATACGCCTTGTGGGTGCTGAGGGGTATTCCGCAGCAACCCGCCGGGATGGTGATGGACGGCGGCGACTGGGATCTGCAGGTAGAGACTGGAGGCTCGTGCTGAAATACGCCTCTTCGCTGCGCGGTCTGCAGTCGACGCGACGCTCTCGCATCCAGTATGATGATGGTTCGGGGCAATCGTCGAACGAGCATTGGTAGTGGGCATCCGCCGCTTGGAGCCGTCCGAGCTCCTCTCGAACTACCCGACGGATGATCAAGGGAATGTCTTCGCACGAGGCGACGTCCATACTTGCAACGCTAGGAACGTTGTCCAAGCGCCCGAATTTAGGTATAATTCTTCGGGTCTTGAGAGCCTCGAATGCGTGACACTGCTGCCTAAATTCGGCAGGAGTGCTCAGATTTTCCTTCGTGATCAGGAAATTGTACACGTCTTCGGCGATGCCTTTTAACAAATGTCCAACTTTGTCTTCGTCAGGCATGTTCGCGTTTACAATCCCGCAAAGCTTCAATACCTCTTCGATGTATGTCGTGCACGTTTCGCCGGGCAACTGAGCTCTACGCGAGAACGTTTGCTCAGCTTTCTTTTTCTTCGAGCTCGTGTCCCCAAAGCAGGTCTTCAATTCCTGGACAAAGATTTCCCAAGTGGTGAGCACGTGTTCGTGATTCTCGTACCAAAGCAGAGCGGTGCCAGCGAGGAAAAATGCTACGTTGACGAGTTTCGCCGGCGTACTCCACTCGTGATAACGGCTCACTCTTTCGTAGTGTTTCAGCCAATCATCCACGTCTTCATCTGTTTTACCTGAGAATGTGCGTGGTTCAGGCGCCCAGCAGTTAGGTTGTCTTGGTCTGCGGCCAGCTTGTTCCAAGGCCGTGGCACTGGTTGATGCAGCGGCGTTGCCCGTCGGCATGCCTGCTTCGGCGTCGGTCATGTCGGTGATTTCCGGGGGTAGACCGGCTAGACGTCTGCTTCTTCGACAGTCTTCTGCGAGTGGGTTGTCCAGGGCGTCGGATTACCCAGCACCTCCACCAAAGCTGTTACGGATGTGATGGGTTTATTTACAATGCGAAGTAGAAGCTGGATAAAAACGCAAGAGACGGCCGCAAACCGCCGGTCAGCAATCTCTCGTGCCAGTCCCTCTTCTTCCTCCTTCTTTCAGCGCCGCGTTACAATAGTAATTGTTGAGGTTTAACGTCCCCAAACCACGATATGATTATAAGAGACACCAGGGCCCGCAAATTCCAACCATCAAGCCTCTGGCATTTCGCCTCCACCGAAATGTGGCCGCCGCGGCCGGGATTGAAACCCGCGACCTTCGGTAAACAGTCGAGCACCATAACCAAACACCGTGGCGGGTAAAGAAAGAAAGAAAGAAAGAAAGAAAGAAAGAAAGAAAGAAAGAAAGAAAGAAAGAAAGAAAGAAAGAAAGAAAGAAAGAAGAAAGAAAGAAAGAAAGAAAGAAAGAAAGAAAGAAAGAAAGAAAGAAAGAAAGAAAGAAAGAAAGAAAGAAAGAAAGAAAGAAAGAAAGAAAGAACGCGACTGTATCGTCACAGGCACGTGATGATATCGTCACAGCTCCGTAGCGATTGTGAAAGAAAAACGAAGCGAATAAGTAAGGGAAAAGGAAAGAAAGAAAGAAAGAAAGAAAGAAAGAAAGAAAGAAATTCGTGGCGCGCCGAATATTAGAGTGTTACGCGATCAAATACATTTAATACAACGACGGAACGGCGCGCGACAAATATTCATTAGAAGCAGTACAGCTTCCTTTCTTTATTCCTGCTTCACGAGAGAAGTGTATATCTAATGCGACCTATAGAAAAGCAATCGAGTGAAGAATCAAGAAAGACTGCGTGTGTACGGCGGGTGACGGTATAACGAAGTAATAAGCCGCGACAGCAGCTCCTGCTTTCATTTCCTTCGCGCCGCACGTGGGAAAATGAAATTGGTCCCCGGAACGGCCTCGACCCTGATCGAGGGGGGCGATCCATCCATATGCGATGTCCCCAGTACGTCTAGGCGCGGTACCCGTCTGAAGAGCGCGCATGCGCATGAAGTAGCCGCGCGCTGTCACGCACAAACTATACATAACACAAGGCACGTCCCATGCCTGTTTCTTTCTTTCTTTCTTTCTTTCTTTCGTTCTTTCTTTCCTTTTCCCTTACTTATTCGCTTCGTTTTTCTTTCACAATCGCTACGGAGCTGTGACGATATCATCACGTGCCTGTGACGATACAGTCGCGAATTTCCTTTCCCATCACGGCGGGGCGGACGTCATCAGGCGCGCAAGCTTTTTCTTCTTCTTTTTTTTCATTCTCACTATTTCTTTCTTCACTTCATTCATCCATCTTTACTTTTTTACATATTCCGGCTGTAGTCCACGTGCTACAACTACACGTACGTGGGTCGAAGACATATGCGGCAGCAACCGTCGCAGTGCGGCAGGAAAACAATGGCAGTACACTACACACGCAGGCGAGCGATTGCGTAACGTAAGGTCGGGAGAGACGAGTCAAAATAATGGGCGCGGGAATGGCGTGGTCCCCCCCCCCCCTTTTTTTTTCTTTTTTCATTAGGCTTTGGGGAGTCGCGGTCGGTGTTTCTCAACTCTCTCCTCTCTCGAAGAACAGAGGGCTTCGCACGTTTAATTTGTTTACCGTAACGGCCAGCCCGCTCCGCGACGACCGCGTGTCGCCGCTAGACGTCGCGTAGAGCGCACTTGTTTACGCCGGAACGCTGAGGGTCGATGGCGGTGCCCTCATCTTGAGAAAGAGGTGGGGGGCGGGGGGGGGGGGTGATAAAGAGAAACGATCTGACCTACTTCCCCTCTCCTCTTCGTCAATGCTAAGCGGCACTACAGTTAATAAACTACGGCGAATAAAAAACTAACCCTATTTATTTATTTATTTATTTATTTATTTATTTATTTATTTGCAGAATACCTACATCGTCATAAAGGCGTTACGAAGTGGGGGGGGATTGGGGGTGCAACCCCCCCCCCCCGAAATTTTTCAATTTTGCTTGCGTATATATATACACGCGCACATACAAACGCACGGACGAACATACATAAAGTATGGTTGAACCCCACCCCCCACCCCCGCAAAAAATTTCTGGCTACGCCCCTGTCTTAGTTGTAGCGCAGAAATAACAGCAAGGATTAGACAACACACGACGAACTTGCACTGGGTTCGCCAGAAGGAAAGACATTTTCGAGATGTTTGATCAAGGAGTCAGGAACCCAGCACCCTGCGCAGGCCTTTAACGGAATCTCAGGTTCATTCGGTCCGGTCTATACGTTATTCGGAGTAAAAAGCATCAATACCGCCAGCATCCGTGCTGTGGCCAATGAGCCAAACGTGTAACACGGCGAGGTACCGGTGGACGTGCCTAATGAGAGTGGCCTGCGCGAGAGCCTAATTAGCACCCATCTATGAAGCGTTATTATTTTTCATAGACGAACTGTAGCGCGTGACGTCACAGAAATACGAAGTGGCACTGCAGTCACTATCAGCACGTTAAAGAGAGGCACAAAAAAATGTTCGACACAATATATTGACGCGAATTTTCCCTGAACGCAAGTTCAAAACACGCGACCCAAGTTTTCAACAGTTACTTACAAAGCTCATAACACGCGCTTGCGCAATGGTTACGAAGAAATCCGCATAATGCGAAAAAGCGTCTAATACGACCAACCGAAAGCGCGAATCAGGCTGCGGAGTCGGTAAGCTTACGTGTTGAGAGCTCCACGCTGTCATTTATTGGGTAAGCGTTTTAAGTTTTCTTATACACCGTAGCCAAATCAAATCGTTCGTGCTCATTCCTAACACCTTCAACTATAGCAAAAACCAAGAACATGACCACACGTATCCGCACCGCTATGTGAACAAATGGGTAGCACATACATTTCTTCAATTAAATAAGTCATATAAATTTCGATCAATAATAAAAAATACATGTCAATAAAATGTTCTGAGTGTCAATGTACGTGCATATTGTAACCGAGCATATGGCAGCCCGACACAAGTCTCCGTGACTGACGAAAGATCCTGACCAGCTGCGGAAAGTAAAGAGTGGTGTTCTAGTTCAGGTAAAAGAAGTTTTAAAAAAATTCAGGAGACGGCTAGCTGTTATGGAGGCAAAGCGTCCGCGGTTGACATAAAGGCAGCAGCTATGGTGTACTAGATGGCAGCAGCTAACAGCTGGAGGATGACATAAGAACTAAGCGAATTCTATCTTTTTACTTTCTTTCTCTCACCTGTCAAAACGCCCACAGGCGAACTAAAGAAAGAAAAAACGACAACATTCACAGGTGTTGCACTGGTCACACGACAACAGCGCATTTCATAACCGACGATACGCAACGTCAAATGCGCGTCACAACAATTCGTAGCTATTTTTAACTGTCCCTACAAGATGCCAATTCACACTAGAATACGTGGCAAACATCAAACGGAACGTTTTATTTCGCAGTATACGCGCACAGACTGTGCGCAATTACCACACAGTACGAGAGCGAACATTCAAGTGCCGTCGACACGATCGAAACCGCTTCTAAAACGCGTCCCCTCACATATGCGCCTCGACGTCAACACAGTCAAACGCCGTCGCTCTTTTTAACCTTCCAAAACAAAGGTCGTCCCTCAAGTCACACCTGCATCTGACCGTCGTCTTCGCGAGACGCCGAAACGAACGACGATCATGTACGGACGCGTTTCTCCAAAACTCAACACTGGCTTCCCAACAATGCTCGGAAGCCGCATCCCCCCCATCGCATACGACGCGACGTTTCCGCATTTAGCGCCTCTGTTCGGCTTCCTCCTCTTCACTCGAAGAAACAGCTCGCACGGTGTTAAATGCTTCAAATGTCCATCTCGTTGTCAAAGGAAACGCCGCGCTAAAACCCGCGCCTGGAGCGCGTGAAGCCGTTGCAATGAATGAACACGTTCCACCAACCAACTCAGACCAACTCTCATGTATGCGCGCTTTTACTCCCACTTTCGGTTCGGTTCGTGCCCACGTTCTTTTTCAGTTCCGGTGCCACCCACGGTATCAACCAGCGTTTAATCAGCCGATGAAATGAATGGCAGGCGCACGCCTGCTAAGATAAACAACCGTCGCATCCGATCGACCTTTTTCTTCTCTTTTTTTCTGTTCGAGGGAAAACAAAACAGCGATTCCTTGCGCCGTACTCACTGCTATGGCGGCTCACATCGGCGACGCTGATGCCGTTCTCGTAGAGCATAAGCCTTTTCTTGGTGCTGCTCAGCGCGAAGGTGGAAACCAGGAGCGGGTCCCCGACGGGAGCCTTCGCCATGGCACTGTTTGGCGGCTCGACGCGAATGCAAGCAGCACCGGCTGACGGCACGGCCGAGCGGCGGAAACCCGTCCCTCGGATTTTGCTACGCGTGATCGTTTTAGGGGGAAACTGTTTTCTTGCTCGCTTGTTTCGGTTCCCCGCCCCTCCCCTTCCCTCGCCATCGCGCTGCGGCGAAAGAAAAAAAAAGCCCCTGGACGAATGACGAAACTTGGCAGTGAATGCAAGAGGTATATGAGACCCTCTTCTTCGATTCAGCGTAATGGCGCGCGTCCTCTCTGAGAAAAGCAACGTTATTGGTGTGGTGGCGCCATCTGCTCCCAATACAGGCAAACAACATCTCCACCGACGTTCTTTTTTTTTTTTTTTTCGCTTTGGCGTTGTTTCTCCAGTGAGGCACTGCTACAGGAGGAGGCGCTGGATACAGTGAGGTAGAAGGGTATGCGGCGGTCTGACTGAAAAACTGTCGTAACAGCAACGACTGTCGGCAGCGGTACAGTGAAATACAAGAATCTTCTGTTTTTTTTTTATAGTTCTCTGTAGCACTGCCGACAGCCATGGCTGTTATCGTAGCTCTTCAACTACACGAGTTATGAAGATCTGCATGAGCCATGGGTCAAAATAACGAGGTTTGCCGGATGTGGCGCCATCTGGAAGCGAGGAAACAAGTTGGCAGTTTTGTGTGTTGCAGTTATCAAGCGCGCAAGGGATGCCGCATTGATGAAGTGAGCAGTGTTTTTACGCTTGCGGCTTACGTATTGCGGATGAAACTCATCAAGCTTTCTTGAACGCACTTCTCCTAATTCTTGTGGCGGCAAATCGCGCAATAACAGCGAAGACTGCAGCGACCGTAGCGATGCGGTGTTTTTTGTCATCGTCCCCAGGTGGCGCGTCGGCTTGCTCCACAAATTCGTCGATGGGACAGGAAGCGACTATGATAGCCACTTGTTTCGCATGGAGCTGGCTGGCTAACCAGTGCGTTTTCTTTGCATCTTTCAGGACAGAAAGGACAGAATGGAACGTTGCATGCTTGGCGTTTGTCGCCGACAGTTTTTAGGCGTCCGTTTCTTTTCTCCGTGTTTTCACCTTTTCACTATTACCTGCTCTCGGCTCCATTCCCTCAAAGCAGTAGGCCCCGGTCGGCCGTCGTCCTTCTACGACCCAGTTATTTTGCGTTTTCTATGTTTTTCGTGCGTGGGGGTATGTCTGCTCGTGTGTGTGTTTTCGCTTTCTTAGATGTTTCCTCAGAACCTTCTCAGGAGTATGCTATGTGACACATACCTTATTTGACCATCGTAGAGGAACTTGCAGCAAGCGTCGATTTCATATATGACGTGTTTCGCAGGCATTCGTTTTTCAAGGCAAGGTTTGCTGTCTGGCGTTTGTTGGCGTTTGCTGGCGTTTGCTGAAGCTTAAGTGCCTCATCAGACGCTGACCATGCTCATGAGACGCACATGTTCAATCCGCCTTTATGCATGTTTGTCAGGGGCGGCACCAGGATTTTTTTACTGGTGAGGCACCCACGTTCCTTCAGGGAGGCTGGAAACATATGCATTGTATTTTGACTATGCTTGCTCTTGGGGGGACAAAGGGGGGGCAGGCGGAAATTTTGGGGGGACTCCAGCCCCCCCAACCCCCCACTGGCGCCGCCCCTGATGTTTGTACGTCCTTGTATGTGTGCATGTGTCTATTATACATGCAGATTTGAAAATTTTCGGGGGTGAGAGGTAGGTGGGGGTAAGGGGGGGGGGTGTCGACCTTCTTAGCTACACAATGCTCCGAGGTTATTTGAGGCGGCCTACAACTTAAATCTTAAAATTGATATGTTACCGAGTCAAGCGATAACTAGTAGGAAGTTGGCTAAGTAAAGTTAATTAATAGATGCTTGGTGATGAAAAATACTGGTTTTAAGTACACACAACTACCGCTAGTATGCACTGGTACGACTTTCCTAGAACTCTTTTTTTCTCACCTCGGAACTTCAGCACTTGAACATCACTTGAACGGCACCAGACGTGAAACACGAGAACAATAAAAATCGAAATCACAAGAGTACGTTGCCAAATTTTACATTCATACATAGGAAGCCTGACATCTCCCCCCCAATTGTTTCTTTTGTGGAGACAAGGATAGGATAGAGGGTTTGCTAGTTCGATGTAGAAGATTCTCTAGTTTGCGTAAAATGACCTTATATATATTATTCCGCCTGCTTAGATTAGATTTAAATGTTACAGATATACTTCCTTCAGCTACGCAAAGGTTCTTTCTTGAACTACGAGGTTTCTAAAAGGTTCAAAGAGATTTACGCCGTAGAATCAGCCTTTTCCTTCTTATTTTGTTTCTACCGATTTGCGTTATCTTTCGTTGCAATCTCTTTTTTTTTTATCAAGAAAATTTCGAAATTCTATTCGTACTTTGCCTGTTTATCTAGTCTTAATAGTTTCACATTTCGTTTATTTCCATTTCTTGCTTTTTTTTTGTTAATTGAAAAAAGATATTTTAAACATTTTTTTAGCTATCCCGTTCATGGCTCAAGGATCTACTCTATACTAACATTTCGGCAGCATGGGCCTGCCTTCGCCAGAGGGCCGGAGGGGGGGGGGGGGTTGATTTCTTTGTGTGTATGTTGGTGTGTGTGTGTGCGCGCGCCAAGAGTTTCTCTTTCAGCACCCATAACAAGCGTCAAGCACGACATTATTTTGTTTGTCGAAGTTCCCTTCACTAGTGACTTTTCAATTGATTTTCCCCCCTTCCAGTTCAGGGTAGCAAACCTGACTCAGCCTGAGCCATGTCTGCCGTCATGCGCAATTCAAATGAGCGGTGAATACGTGTGCCTACTTGTTCTCGTTTTTCCATGTTTGTGTTAATAAATTTCAGTTGGAAGTCAGCGCTAGTCCTCGTCGGTTCTTCGTCCTTGTGTGTTACACGCGCTGTTCACGTCAATATATATACCGGACACTTCGTTCCTTACAATCGGAGAACTGCTATGCAATGCTTAAATTTCGTATAAGCACCACCATTATTCATTTTGGAAATGACTGGAGGTATTTCTGACACACTTCCGCAGATATTCATGTGCTGCGTTTGTAAAAGCTTGCTCAATTATCTCCTCGAGTTCGTCAGTACGCTTTTCGGGTTGTGCGATAAATTCCCCCTCTGGTCCACCCCAAGAAGAACAAGTCGCTTGGTGTCAGGACATCTTGCAGGCCCCTTTAGGATGCCACTAAGACCTAACCAGCCTCCTGCAAAATGCGTTCTCAATAATGTACGGACCCATAAATTTTGCTGAGGTCACGGCTCTGATACCTCCGATGACGCAAATGAAATATGTAATTGCGGCATTTTTTTTTTGTGTGTGTGTGCAAACATAACTGTTGCGGTAACAGTGCGGCACTTCAGAGACAATCTGCAAGTGCCTTATGACCGGCTGTAGCAACATCTTGGCGAACTTTTATGATATGCACATTCCACTCGTGTGATAACTTGTGCTTTGTGAACACTTGTGTTAAGTGGACACATTTTTGTATGGAAGAACTGCGGACTAAGTGCGTGAGTGCTCGTCTATGCGCCTATTTGTATATTTTTGCGCTTGTTCGGTACCTTTGCGACGGCAGCTATTATGCAAGAGGAGTAGCCAGCGCCACACACTGGCACCAACCTCCCCCTACTCATGTTTAATAAAAGAAAAATACTGTATGCATTAAAATCTAAGAATATTGTCAGTGAGGGCACTTGGAAACACAACAGCAAAAACAGATTGCGAACGATCTTTGCAATAACTCGATAATCATATACGTTCCTGCTCAGCATATATGTACACATCATGGGAAAATAACTGACCTCACAGCGCTGCCTTCAGAGCAACAGTTAGCAACAACGATGTCCTCGTGTTTCATCTCGTTAAACGCTGATCCGCCAACTCTCTCGCATAGCGTTGTTACAACACTGCCGTTAGAGCTGCAGAAGCAGCACAGATTACCACGCGATTGCGTGGCAAGCAATCGCTTCTTTGTACGCACAGCATACTTCACACACTGACGCAACGTCTCCTTCCAGTGAATGGTTGTTGAAAGAGGCAAATGACCGGGAGGAACGACAAGCGAAGAACCACGCAGTGTCCGATCGATATGGGAGAGAGAGGGGGCGGTGTGGGGGGGGGGGGGGGGGATAGGGGGGGTTGCTCGTGGGATGAGGTTTCGTTGTCCGCGAGGCGGCACAACTGGCCGCGTTTTATTAATACCCCTGTCACACGGGCAGTCTAACCGCAGTTAAGTACGACGGCCGTTACGTCTAACGGCTGTTGTACCTTGTCACACGACAACCCTAACCGCAGTTAATCCGCTAACGACCGTTTTCGTAAACGGAGGTAGGCAACCCCTGTTAGCGCCGTAAACTGACAACATGGCGGCCCCCATGTCGGACGCGAGCGGCTCGGTTCCCAGCGAAATACCGAGCCAAAAGCGTGTCAACTGGACCGTTGCGACGACAGAGGCGTTCAAAAGCATTTGGGAAGATAAACTACCGTCTTTGAGGTACAAGTTCGTCCGTGCTGCAAAAATCTCGTGTGCATTTCACGAGATTCATACACGGCTGCGTTCGTTCAGTGAACAGGGCTTCACGCTATTTGATAGACGCGCATCAAAACGCGCTGCTGACGCGTCCATAATCGAGCGTGAAGCCCTGTACAAGGCGGTGGTGTTATAGTGGTGTTGCACGAACGCAGCCATGTATCAACTAAAGAACGCTTGGAAGCGCTGAAAACGTGTGACAGCGCCTCTGTCTGGTTTACGGTAACTGTGGTTAAATCCGCTAACTGCAGTTGGGTATAACAGCGGTTAAGCTTACCCGTGTGACAAGGGTATAACCTGACAACGAAGACGAGCATGACGCAACCCGGTCTGCAGCCGCGGACCCTTTCGCTCCAGTCAGCGCACGCCGCTGGTGTGCGTGTTCGCTAGTGTTAAAATGACTTGAATAAAGCGCACGATAAGGCGAGAATAACAGTACCGTTGCAAAAGTAATACACCATACATTATCACAGTCATCATCATCAGCATCCTCCTCATCACTATCATCTTTTGTACTGTTATCCCATCGAAGTGCACTGCATGCCTGTGTAGACCACTCCACCCGTCATATTCATGTTTTGATGTGCTGAGATTATTTTAAAGAGAAAACGCAAAGGAGACGTAGCACATATTGTTGTAGTACAGTGGAGGGGCCGCCAGTAATACTTCCGTTAATTTCATTCAATGAGTTCTTGCTGCAGCTTTGCGCGTTTCTCAGCGATACAGGTTTAGATGCTCGTCTTTAGAGCATATGCGGCATAAATACTTTTGCGCGTGTCCTGTCCCCGTGCAAGACAGTGTGTACAGTGACTCATTGTGCCATACCATAGTCGCCTATCATCACACTTCCCTCTATCTCTTTCTTTCCCCTTTCCCCTTACCCCCGTGAGGAGTAGCAGGCTAGAAACCCGCTTTCCAGGCCGACCTCTCCTCCTTCTTGTCATTAAAACGTCTTCTTCTTCTTCTTCTTGCGCGTTCCTCTCTCTCTTTTCTGTGAGCGAACGCGCGCCGGTTGTGTGTGTGTGTGTGTGTGTGTGTGTGTGTGTGTGTGTGTGTGTGTGTGTGTGTGTGTGTGTGTGTGTGTGTGTGTGTGTGTGTGTGTGTGTGTGTGTGTGTGTGTGTGTGTGTTCTTTCGTGCTCTGCCCCGCTGTCTGTTCGCCCGGCGCCTGCAGGAATAGTACAAGAGTACGCAGGAGCCTGCGTACGCAAGCCGCTTGACCGGGGGCCCTGGAAAGCTCTCCATGAGCAAGTTTTAGCACTGCTACGGCCGCCAGATTAAAAAAAAAAGTGCGGTCTGTTGCGTCGCGTTCAAACACATGGGAACGCCGTGTTGACAATTCCGTCCGCGTTGACACTAGTAGACGTACAGCTAGGCGCATTTATAGCAAAAAAAAAGAGAGAGAGAAGAAAAAAAAATAGGGTTGTGGCGCGCCCGAGACGTTGTATCCCGCCATATAGTATATATGGGAATGCCGAGGAGCCACTGCGTTTCATGGTGACGACATTAAAGGTTGTCAGCATAGGGTATACCATGAATTTCCGTGTGACACTGAATGGCGCGAAATGCCCTTATGATAAAATAAGACATCGCATGTTTCCGAAGAAAGTAGTCCATCCAGAGGACTGTTGTCATGATCCCAAATAATATTTGCCAAGAGTTCGAGGCTCCTCAAGAAAACCCGCAACACAAGAACACTCGTGCGTTATTTAAACCACCTTGGCGGGACCGGTGTAGTGGCGCCACAGCGGCAATAAGTTCAACTATAGGTAGCTCCTGCTGTTTTCTGGGCACGCAACAGGCCGCACCTTTATCGAGCGGCCGTGACAGCGCGCATGTACCGTATACGTTGCGTTCGTAACGGCACTGCGTATGCATGAACGTCATGTTTCACTTAGTGCGCAAGCGCAGAAGGTCTGCTCCAGCGCGTTGTGTTGCGGACGCCAAGCCGTTGGGGACTCAACGTGCGCACTGCTAAAACTCGCTGCCTACCTCAATCGGACGTAAAATACCAAACCGCTGGCCCAATCCGCCTTTTTCACAATGCCCCGACGCATGCACCCTTCCCTTAGAGTCGCGAAACGTCTCTACATCCAAAGTGTTGAACTGCGCGAACAGCAGAGGGACTAAAGGAAGAGACGACGACACACAGAACGTGTCTCTTCATCTCGGAGGCTTTGCTTCTGGCAATACCAGTCATCCCGGTTCCTTCCAAAAGCCTACCAAAACGGCAGAGGGCAGCGCAAGAAAATCGAAGAGACAAATTCGTCCGCAAAACGGCAGACCCAAGTTGTTGCGTGAATTCGAAGTTCATCCATCCATTTTTTTGCAGTTGTCGTTACCTCAAACGGCAAAAGTAAGCTGAAAGACTTACGCGGATGAAGCAACACTCTGCCATTTTAACACGAAAGTGTTTTATGCCGGGGTCCACCAAGTACATCCGTCACGGATATGACGTTGATAAAATGGACGCCAACGGTTGAGAAAGAAAAAAACCAAGAAAAAGATACCCCCCCTGGGAATCGAACCTACGACGTTGCGGCCACGACGGCAAGCGCCCGACGCGCTACCGGCTAAGCTAACTCGGGAGACGGTAGACACGCCGCGAACGCGCCTTATATCTTTCACACATTCTCTTTCGCGGCGGGCGGAGCGGGACGGTGCCGCCGTCTGTGAGATGTGAAAAGAAGTAATGCTTCACGATCGCCACTTACTAGCGCTTACTCCGAGATTGCAGGCGATATCGGAGGTCATCGTTAAAGCGTCTCGATACCAGAGAGCTAGACTGGCCGCGCTGGCGTCGCCGAGGCACCCTTGAGGCAGTTACGTTCTTTGCCTTTGGCTTCGTGTTAGCGTGCGTCGGCTCATCGGAGTAGTGTAGCTTCCACGTGCACCAACGGGATTTATCCGCCGCCGACTGCTTCAAGTGCGAGAGCACCGACTAACAAAACTGCTGCAATATGCGTTGTAGAAAGGACGCGATTTCGACGGGCGAATGTCGTGCCTTGGTGGAGCGAGAGCAGCGCCTGCGAGACAGAGGCCAGCGGGACGCACGCGTTTGCGGCTCAGGTTACGAACCTCTACCTCCCGTGTTGCTGAAGCGCAGTGTGTGTTATGTATGCATGAGCACAGGCGTCGGCTACCCATTACTAAAAAGCGCACCCCGGGCCGTTTCTCTCCTTAATTGACGACGCTTTGAAGAAGTGCATACTGGGTACCAGTGTTGATTATGAGCTTGTTCATATCATCCTTATGCGGGATTCACGATTCGCTGTGTCCAAATATATGTTCACACCGTCAGCTACCACAACGGTTTAATCACGATCATGGCCGTTAGTCGTCGCGATAGAGACATGCTGTCAACATGGGTGCATCCACGTAAAACGGTGCTATAGCTGCCAAACACGAATAGACATTGTACAAGCTCTCATATATCACTACACAATAAGCACTACTTCTGTGAAGACACGTTTCACTTTCGTGTTATACCGATTCCTATGTCGGAGGGATCAGCCATGTCTTTTTTTAGGAAGTACCATCCGATTCGCCAGAATGCTCAAAAAAATATTTTGCCAACCACCAAAGGAAATGTTTGAGCATGTGCCGTGGCTGCATTAATTCATACGACCAGAAAAAAAAAAAGATGAACGCGACGAGTCGAGGACTCCGCAACATTATTTGTTCACTAAGGGGGAAGAGCGGACAAACAGGTATTGTGGATGACGAGCAGACGACAATGTTGACGTCACAGTGAACACTGAGGGGCTGAACCCTGCCGAAAGGCCCGGAGCGGAGAAGAGATTGTTTCTTGGAATTTGTGGGGCGCCTGCGGCTCGTAGCGCTAACCATATTTGGCATTGTTGACCGTGACGGCATTCTGTACTCGACGCGTGCGCTTACTTGAAAAGTTAAATAAATGACGCCATCTCCCGCTAAAGGGGACCATGAGGTGATGCGAAGCAGCGTTTCAGAGGGGGAGTGGAGAGGGGAAGGGAGAGAGGAAGTGGTGAGGGAGAGGGGAGAGGAGGTGTGTGTGGAGAGGGTATGCGCATGCGCAGTAAGGGTGGTCGCGCCGCACACCACCGGTTTGAACTCCGCCATCAGATGCTTCGCATCCAAAAATTATCGGAGGTGCTGTGTATCTGCGATAGAGTACATATAGTACTCATCCCCCTGTTTCCTTAACCACGGCCGGGCTAGACCGCACGCGCGCTCCTTTCCTTACGGCCTTCTCACCCGTCGCGAAAGCAATGGGAGAGTTTCTCAGTATGTTTCGCCGCCCGTCGGCGGTAGGGGCGCTGCGACCCTGACCGTGCATCTCTTGCGCCGCGCACTCGGCACAAGAACGTTGCTCGATGTGAAACCGCGAAAGGGGGGCTCTCGACGGAGAAAGGGGAGGAGGATTATTCAAGAAGTCAGGGGTAGAGGGAGGATCGTCTCCTTTAAAAAAAACTAATGTTATCAGACGGCTCTCCGCATAATGTCGGTATGCATGTGCTCGTGGATAATACAAGCTTAAACTCAGTAAAACTACGGAAGAATCGGCTAACGAGGCATAATGCAGGAGGGTAGCGAAGTGGGCGAGTTGGAAATTGCTCACGATGGTTAGCGCAAACGCAACACGGACGAAAAGAATAAAAAATGACGACACAAGCGCTATCTAACAACTGAATGTTTGTTGGAAAAATCACAAATATATATGTATAAGAAAGAGAAAAAACAACAAACCCGCACATGCGCCAAAGATAATTGACAGATAAAAACGTGTATGCTAACAAAACTACGCCCTTTCCAGGAAAGACACTTCCTCATCAATCAAAGCGATAGAAGGGCAGCTCACGCAGTTCTCTTTCTTAGACATATATATTTGTGATTTTTCCAATAAACATTCAGTTGTTATAGATCGCGCTCAATTGTGTCGTCGTTTTTTCTTCTTTTCGTCCGTGTTGCGTTTGCGCTAACCATCATGAGGCATAATGCAGGAGGCATGAAGCACTGGCAACGATCAGAGAAAGAGATAAACAACGCTGCACCTGTTCTGCAAGCAGAGAGCACCAAATACCTTTGGCCCTTGGTCTTGTTGGACAATGAGGCCGCAATTAAGAGAGCTCGCCTTCCCTTTGCTAGCTATTTTCTATTTCTTTATTTTTCCAAATACATTTGGAGTGGTTTTCAGGGCAAAATGCTGCGATCTGCAGCATGACAGCTCTTTGAAACATGTACGTGAGTTGTATATCTAATGGTTGAAAATAACTGCGTATAGGGAGAAAGAAAGTAAAAAAAAACAAGAGAGGACTCTTGCTGCTGAATAACCCCTTCGGACGGCACGCCCCGAGAGTGGTACCTGGTGTTAACACCACCTGGAAACATTAATTCCAGGGACTCCGAGCTCTTTTGCGTTCCTTTTGTAAGCGTCAGGATGGCTGGGCCGTAAAATAAGACAATAGAAAACGCAACGCACGACACACAGTTAAAAGGGAAAAAGAAGTTTACATTTAATTATCAACAACTTGGTTACAACGCAAAACTCATAACACAAAGTCGCGTACGCATATTCGCTCAAATCGCACTGCTAACAACGCACAACCGCTCTAATCGCACCGCTAAAACGCACAACCGCTCAAATCGCTCGCACTTTTCAGACTCTCCTAGTCGCTTATTATTATTACCTCGGATTTGACTCTTGCACTGCGCTACTGACAACCAACAACAGGCTGCATCAGCTGTACAAGCTACTGCGAGCACAAGGCAGAAACGAACTACGCAACCCGAGGCCTGAGTTTCTAGCTCTTTTGGACAAGAAGTGGTCTTTTTCAATAAGGCCTCTGAACACCTGCCACGCAGGAATGTGCTAGGAGTTTTGGAAACAGCTGTCCAGCCCTACTTGCAACGCGCTCCCATCTTAAGTTGCCCTGAAGGCGTTGACGACAGCCAATCCCGACGATCCGCAGATCTCAGAGCCGAAAAATTCCTAAGAATTCTCCTCGTCAATCACACAAACCAACTGACTGACGCGAACGACAAGCCTTCCACCTACGCACACAAGCGGACTAGGAAGCATTTAAGTTGTGAACGAGACATTTGTGAAGTCCGACAAAGTTTTCACTTGAAAGCGTTCAACTATTTGCGAGTGCTTACGAGCAATAAATATTTATTTCCAGACCTCAGAATGTCTATATACACGTTTGATGGCGGAGCGCTGTACTCCCGGCTCTTGCATTTATACGTTTTTCGATAAGCTTAAGCTCGATGCACATTGCGCATATAAGAAGTCAGAATAAACCATTTGTGCGTCTTCAACGATTAGGCAACTTGTTTTTCAACGCGCGATGAGTGAAGAAGCGCGTCCGAACTCATGTGCCGACGTTGCGCGCGCTGCACGGAGCGGCGGAGGAGGGTCAGGGTCGCAGCGCCCCCCTCAAAGCAGCGGCGAGAGGTATGTACTACACCCGATGCGAAGGCCGTAAGAAGCGAGCGCGCGCGTGCGGTCTAGCCCGGCCGTGCCTTAACACAACATGTAGTCTTCTGCGTGAATTCGTAGGTCGTTGCTTCGTGACGCCCTATTCTATTTCATTAGGGACAGCTTACTGCTCCACCGATAGCAGAGAACCGTGCTCTAGATAGCCCCCCTTTTTGTCTCAAAGCAGTTTAACGTATTTCCCTTAGGGAAAACATAAAGCTAAATAGGAGATACAGGGGAGGCATAAAGTCGCGTCTAGTGAATAATGGCTGGAACCCAAGACTTACCAAGCATGTCGTCGGGGCTCGAACCCTTGGCCTCCGAAGTGTGAAGGAAATCGCGAATCCCGAACCTGCCACGTTTGCACGGCATCTAAACCTCTACCTCCCGAAATACATATGGACTTAAACCCCGACTCTTCCAAGCATGTGGGCATAGTTTAATGAACGAAACGACAGTAAAAAAAATATGCCCAACATCCTTAATGTGAAGGGGATAACACTTCAATTAAAAACTCACAGGTACTCTTATGCATTCGCCTAATACTGGTGTCACACGGGCACTTTCGATCGCGATTAGGGCCGATCCGGGTCACACATCTTTATCGGGATCAGCAATCATCGCTGCTACACGGTCCAAACTAATCCGGATCGAGTTTGGCGCAGGCGTCAGCCAAATCGCGATGCGCAGACCGCGATTGTGTTGATCCTGATCGAGACTCGTCGCGATTAAAGGTGATTGTGTATCAGCATCTCATCCGGGTCGAGCCTAATACGGATCGGCCCTGATCGCGATCAAAATTGCCCGTGTCACATGATGTATGATTGAGGGATCAGCGATGTTTTTTTTTTTGGAAAGGGGGGGGGGGTTCAACCACCCTTTACCTTTATGTATGTTCGTATATATATATATATATATATATATATATATATATATATATATATATATATATATATATATATATATATATATATATATATATATATATATATATATATATATATATATATATATGTGGGTATACCACAACGGAGACGTTGTAAACAGTGCTATAAATATTTATTTCCCAACAGTTTCGGGAGGGGACCTCCCTTCCTCGGGGGATGAGTTAAAATTGACGTCGCAGTTCGAACTTGCTTCTTGCCGCGTCCCTCTCGCCTTCAAGGACAAACTGCTGGGAAATAAATATTTATATCACTGTTGACAACGCCTCCGTTGTGTTATACCCATTACTCGAAAAGAACTGGCCCATTGAACCAATAATCTACATGAATATATATATATATATATATATGTATATATATATATATATATATACACTTGCAAAATTGAAAAAAAAATATTTGGGGGGGGGGGGGTAACCTTTTCTCCGTGGCTACGCCTGTACTGAGGGTACAGGTTCCTGGCCTCCTCTTATGATACTAAAAATAAAAAGAAGAAGAAGAAATTTTCTGATTATCTGACTGTGGGACCGAGCGATTCTGCTCTGATACAAACGGACAGCTAAACTAAGAGATTGGGTAAATAATACCTCGGCTGTTCCATGTCTCCCTGCCCTAAATAAAAGCAATAAAAGTCGAAAATAAGAAAAAAGTACTAATAAAGACAGGTGTATACTAAAGTACGCCGCGGAAGATAGTTCAGTTAGCACGTTAACTTCTGCCCACAGATCGTGACATGAATGAGGGAGACGTTTCACAGTCTCTACAGCCAGCAGTCATGTTTATTTCGTTTCTTCGCCAATTATGTATATAGACAAGCATTCGCCTTGGTATCTCTGTCCCCGTTCCCAGGACTGCCCTCGCGATATCTTCTGGAACGAGAGAACAATCTTCAAATAAGAAGCCAAGGAGTGACCGGAATTTAAGTGAGTTTCGCCACGAATTGTGCACGCTGCGGGGCCGAGTGTTATCTTTGTCCCGCTGTACTTTCGTTTCGTTTCGTTTGCAACGGCCATATAGTGCTGGGACAGGTCCGCAATACCTGCAAGTCGAGCTGGAAATGCGACGGCCAACGTATGTATACGAGACACTATTCGAAGCGTGCATAATAAACCAACGGAACAGCAGCAGAAGCGGCACGTCTCGCAGGCAGCGCTCGTTCCAGGCCGGCGCCTTTTCTTTGTTTACTCAGACGCAGCGGCGGGCTCGCTTTCAATGGGTGGCCTTCTGTGGGCTGGAGCGAAAGAGGATGCCTTCCCTTCCTTCTCTCCTAACCTCCCTTCCCCTCTACAACACTCCTCTGTACGCAGCTGCCCTCTGGCGGACGGTGAATACACGAGCTTCCGCTCCACGCTTCCGTCCTCGGCTGCAACGAGTGTGCCGTCATTGCTCGAACATAACGACCCTTTGACAGAACGGCGAACCCAGCTTTGGAGGACGCGGGCGCAAGAGGAGGAATTTTTGCGAAGACATAATGACCCTGCTACATCGGGGGAATTTAGCACGGCAGAAGCCAGTGGCTAAAATCTCGAGGCTTTGCTCAGTTGGAGAAACACATGGACTGCTTGTATGTATGTATGTATGTATGTATGTATGTATGTATGTATGTATGTATGTATGTATGTATGTATGTATGTATGTATGTATGTATGTATGTATGTATGTATGTATGTATGTATGTATGTATGTATGTATGTATTGCTGACCACCACAGAAGAGGGAGGGGTCCCCAGGAGAAAACCAGTAACTTGCTGGAACCAGTACAGTCAGCAGGTTGCCTGCTGGGACCAGCAGAAAGCCAGCGCACCCTGCTGGAACCAGCGGAAGACCACTAAGCATCCTGCTGGAACCAGTACAACCAGCAGCAAATCAGCAGGTTACCTGCTGGTTCCATCAGAAACCAGCACAAACCAGCAGCTCCCAGCAGAAAACCAGCTGGAAATCTTCACCTGGGGTGTTGTAGCTGAGGGGCCCGTCCCTAATCTGCATCGCTAGGTAACGCTCTGGGTAACATCGTATACATGTAGATATAGCACCTATGTACTTCACCTTTGTGTTTCTTGGTTATGAGTCGTTGTATGCGTTGTTAGATCGTGCGTATACTAATGATAATTGCTCTGAAAGCCTTTGGCCAACATCTTTATAACAGCAGCCATACCTTTTGATTTCACGGTATGTCTGTCGTGTTTTCAGCACTGTGATTCCCAAATACGTAGGTCACTGACTGTAATTATTACATTATCACATAACAAAACATGTGTATGAGGAATCGTCTCGAAGAGCTCGCTTGGGGGAAGCATAGCATTGGCTGCAGCTATATAAGTATTGATCTGAGGCAAGGCCATGCGTTACCCGTGAATCACAGCTCATGCGTAATGAGCGAGGCGCTGCATGTCTGATCGGGGTTCTCCAGGACCAAATAAAGTTCATTTCATCATCATCCACCGGACGTAGGCGCTCATGCCATATTAGTATAGTACATATTGTTTGGCCCAGCAACTGCTCGATCGATGCTTGCGTTATAGATAGATAGATAGATAGATAGATAGATAGATAGATAGATAGATAGATAGATAGATAGATAGATAGATAGATAGATAGATAGATAGATAGATAGATAGATAGATAGATAGATAGATAGATAGATAGATAGATAGATAGATAGATAGATAGATAGATAGATAGATAGATAGTATCTTCTAAAGCGCAGAGGTTTGCAGGTGTATTCGTCTACTTGTTACCCTGCATGTAAGTAGGAGAGGAGGAAATATCCCTAGAGGATGTGCAGGGCAGAAGAAATATGAAAATAAAATGCGTATAAATAAAATGAATTAACACCACTCAAACTTTTAATATTGCTTTTCAGTACTACTTGTTCGAGTATTTGAGCCGCTTTGATTTCACGGCTGGCTTCATATAGCACGATGTGGATGGTTCTATTAAAGGAGGTTTATTAATAACAAATAACAATTAACAAAGCAGGCTAGAGTTTTGAGAATAAGGAATTAAATCGAAAGTAGTCAGAGTGAAATCATGTTCCTGCTTTGATGAGGAGTGCCAGGGACCTAATATGCGCTTCAGTGACAGAAGGACCAGACATACTGCTGCCATGTTTGTGCTCTACTGGTGATCGTAAGTTGCTTACATGACGGCCGATTAGCGAGCCTATTGAAAAGATACCGATTGAAATATTGTCGAAACAGAATACAGACTGCATTAAAGCGGTTATTTTTATTCGAAGTCCCGAACATCTTATCTCTATATACTTGCTTCGGTACACGTGCATCATGTACGCGCAGTAATGATATTTGTAAAGGCCGAAATATCGTCTGCAAACGGTCCCTTACTTTATTCTTCATAAATTATTTTTCTTCGGTGAAGGAGCGCCTTGTGTTCCGTCTCGCTAATAACCGTATTGACGTAAACGGTGAATCATAATTCATATATTTAAACGGGCGTGAAATGCCGGAATGTTTTTATTAGCCTTAATGAATTTAATGCTTTCAAACGCTAGAACGCGCATCTGATTGGAAACGATACGTTACACAGCGTTGTACACGTTGTTTCGTACGCGCTGAAAATCGTACATTCGTCACGCGAATTCCACTCCCCGCGTTACTGACGGGAACAGTAATGTTGATAAGGATCTATACTATACTATACTATACTATACTATACTATACTATACTATACTATACTATACTATACTATACTATACTATACTATACTATACTATACTATCCATGGCTATGTTATGCTTCACTCTCTTCCCTCCTCCTCGCCCGCCTTCGCTAGGCTGCGGACTATTCCTCCAATCTGAGCTCGGCTTTAACAGTTCCGTTATAAAAAATGCTATAATTGCAACTACATAACTAGATACATCACGTGCGTACACATATCTTCTTTAATACTGTAGAATTTGCTGGAGAGTCCCTTTTAACGGTATATATCTTCCCTTGCGTATTGGTTCGATGTGGTGGGAAATGGGGGAAGGGGGGGAGGCGTTGTAGTTGGTACGGTAAATGCGTGCCGGCCATTCCGATCACGTTTGGCTGTCGGTGGCGTGTTCGGCCAGGATCCGCCGCCGTTGCTTGAAAAACGTTGTCGCTATACCAGAATGGCAGGAAAATGTATACGCGTTGTTATCCTTAGTCGACTCGCGTACGAGTCGGCACTTCTGGGGCGCCCACTTATCTACGAGCGCTGGAAGCATACACCGACAACATCATTAAATCAAGGACAACAAAACCGCTATAAGCACTTGTAGATACAAAGCACGTCAGCGTGCGTGACATGATAGCAGGTCATTATAATGAACACGACAATTTCTCATTCCGAGAAGGTGTATGACACGAGGTCTCACAGACAGCGATAAGTATAACTCAACTATTCAAAATAAGCCAGTTAGCCAGCCCAGTCACAGTCAGTCAGTCAGTCAGTCAGTCAGTCAGTCAGTCAGTCAGTCAGTCAGTCAGTCAGTCAGTCAGTCAGTCAGTTAGTTAGTTAGTTAGTTAGTTAGTTAGTTAGTTAGTTAGTTAGTTAGTTAGTTAGTTAGTTAGTTAGTTAGTTAGTTAGTTAGTTAGTTAGTTATTCATTCAGTCAGTCAGTCAGTCAGTCAGTCAGTTAGTTAGTCAGTCAGTCAGTCAGTCAGTTAGTTAGTTAGTCAGTCAGTTAGTTAGTTAGTTAGTCAGTCAATTGGTTAGTGAGTCAGTCAGGCAGTCAGTTAGTCAGTCAGTTAGTCAGTCAGTCAGTCAGTCAGTTAGTTAGTTAGTCAGTCAGTTAGTAAGTCAGTCAGTCAGTCAGTCAGTCAGTCAGTTAGTCAGTCAGTCAGTCAGTCAGTTAGTTAGTTAGTCAGTCAGTCAGTCAGTCAGTCAGTCAGTCAGTCAGTCAGTCAGTCAGTCAGTCAGTCAGTCAGTCAGTCAGTCAGTTAGTTAGTTAGTTAGTCAGTCAGTCAGTCAGTCAGTCAGTCAGTCAGTCAGTCAGTCAGTCAGTCAGTTATTTAGTTAGTCAGTCAGTCAGTCAGTCAGTTAGTTAGTTAGTTAGTCAGTCAGTCAGTCAGTCAGTCAGTCAGTCAGTCAGTCAGTCAGTCAGTCAGTCAGTCAGTCAGTCAGTCAGTTAGTTAGTTAGTTAGTTAGTTAGTTAGTTAGTTAGTTAGTTAGTTAGTTAGTTAGTTAGTTAGTTAGTTATCGTTTGCGAAAATTGCGCCAGTTCTCATGCATAAGGTGCCGACGACGACAACTTGTTTTATGCATATTTTTGTTAATGAACGCCATACACATGTACAGAAAACGAATGTGGCGTCTATGGTGGAAGGTGTAAGAGTGTGAAACCCAGCACTCCGATGAGAAAGCTCAAAGGAGGCTGCTGCATGACGAGAACGCGAAGCCTAACTATAAAAAATTTCGTATACAACGCTTCTCAAAATCGTATCCTGTTCATGGCACAAAATCCCCAGAATATAACTTTTATTTAAAGAAAGCAGTGTACATTCTTCTCCCTTTGATATTCTACCGCCGTTTATTTCTATTTCACTCCACCCCACTTTTTCTGTGTTCTTATTTTGTTATTGAAACATACCAAGTTAAATAGTAAGCCATTACGTCACTGTTTTCATTTTCTTTCCTTTCGTTTATTGAAGCAAACTATCGAAGGTTTAAACTTTGTCTATAACACCGCGGCAGCCGCTTTGACAACTCCGTGTCAAGTGGGCGGAGGAATCGACTCGGCTGATTGGTTGTTGTTGTAGTTTTCTTCGACTTTGTGCTCAGAAGCCTTGTACTTCATCGACACGGAAAGACGTACGAGACGGCGGAAGTGATCCGTTAATAATCCCTTCGAAGCGAAACCGTTTCGCGTACCCAACGAAAGGCGGCCCCCGGTCAGCCGAACGAACTGAACCGTGACGGACGACTGCAGTGGTGGTCGAGGCCACGGCGTCTCGCTATACGCGCTAGCGAAGCCGCTTTCGCACTAATCCCCAGTGGGACTGCTGGCTTGTCCCGACGGAGAGAGAAACAGTCCGAAGCTTGCGCGATCTTTTGTGAGAACACTAGACGTCCCGAAGCCATTTGAGTACAATGTCATGCGTGGGCTTCGTCCATTTACGTTTTGTAGCAGGGTATACGATGCCGAGATAATTCGTATTTATTGCCATACTAGCAGCGTGGTTAGCAATGTATAATGTTGGTCTATGTAGATTGGCTCGGTGATCGCTAATGATGGCCAACTATTGGCAAACGTTGGCTACGTGATAACTATAGTATGTGTAGACTGAGTGGTAGTAAACGTTGGTCATCCTCTGTTTTTGATAGGCATTCTCCGTTACGGCGAGTACTATCAGGTCTTCAGTAAAAAATTAACAATTTCGCGAGGCACTTACGCGCAAGCATGAATGAAAAGTACTTCTCATAAAAAAAATTATTCCTTTGCATTACGAAAGGTTAAGCTTCTTGAGGCCACCTGAAGCATAATTTAACTGCATCTCAGGATCTACATGTATATACAGAAGCATACTCAATTCAGTTTCTCTCTGTAATTATTTGGAGACAGATAACTACCGAAAATATGGCATATCCCACGTACCGTGAGAATCGATGTTATGCGAAGCATGCGGCGGGAAGGTGACTGTGGCGTAATTTTTTTACTGAGCGAAACGTTACAAAGTGACGCTAAAGATTTGTATAAATTTTATACGCATACATATGCGTTGAAGAGCCGCATATGTGTTATATAACCAGTTGTTTACAGTTGGGTAACGCTGCCAACGGCAACGTGGGCATTACCAAAACCAGAAGCAGTAAGCTGATATGTAATGCTTGTTCTTATGATGGAGAACGTACGCACGTTTCACGAATCCGTGTGCATGTGTGGAAGAGGTTCCTGACTGTTCTTCAACAAGGTCATCTTCACCGTGGTCAGTGAGCACCAACAGCTGGTCATGACTTGTTATAGGTCCGGTCCTGATCGCAGTGACGAGGAGTATAGTGCAGCTGTTGGAATCGTGGATGCCTCGGTCATTTCGTCGACGAATTGTGTCTATAGAGCCGGCGACATGTCGGAACCTGAAGTCACCCTTAGCGTTGGTGAGGTATAGGCCGTCGAGGCTGGTAGGCATGGATAGTGCTACGTAGACCAACATCAGTGGATGACGCTTGTATTCGTAGACTACCTGGGCGTATGTGGCCTACGTAGCCTAGTCTAAAAAGCGGCTGTCAGTCAATATGGCATCATCCTCGGTCAGCATGAGGCCATCGCCAAGCCTCGTAAGAAATGAAGAGGACACTACGCCGCTCTGGCGGACCAAGTGCACTTTACGGTACTATGGTGAGAATATCATACGTAACTTTCGTTAATGTATACCTTCGCGGTCGAGCAATGCTTCAATATAGCTTGCTGAATCATAGGAATAGAAATGTAATGCTTATTAGACTGCTATACAAGCGGAGCCAACACTGGAACCACAGACGTTAATCTGATATGACGCCTGTATCGTAGGAGTATCATTGTTTATTGCTTTCTTGCAAAATTAGATAGCCAGCACCATAACCACAACTGACGTTGCACCGACATTACGCCTGCATAGGCTGTTTTTCCAAAGCAGTTTATGTACCTGGCGTGGCTCTGTGGTAGAATACCTGATTGCTACGCAGAATGCTTGGGGTCGATTCCTGCTGGGATCCGTATTTTAATTCTTTCCATTTCCATTCATCGGTTCAACTCTGCCGATGTCGCTTTTTCTTAACGCTCTCCCATTTAAGTTACGAATGTCTGTTCTCGCCGTTCCTGGGTAGATATAAACTGTCAATCACCTGTGGAGCATACCCGTATACCGCGGCCAGTGGCAAATGGGGATGTGGCACACATCTCTGGAGCAGAGTTTGACGACGTACGCGACAAGACTTTCGCGTTATTCATGTCATGACCCGACAGTCATATTTGTCAAATCTTCTTAACCTCCCGTGCCAATTTTGGTCTACACCAAGTTAAGGAGGTGATCATGAGAGCACCCAGACGTAGGCGGCTAGATAGATAGATAGATAGATAGATAGATAGAAACGCCCAACGTGCCAGAGGTTCGCTAAGAAATGCTTCGCATTTAACAGCGCTAAATGACAGAGGACCAGTAAAAGAAGGGAACAGACGGTACTGTGTCTTTTTGAGCTGTTTTTAGGGACGAAGCTCCTTATGCCGTGGGTCTGTCCATCCTCCGTTTGTTTGTAGCGTTGTAGTAGCCACCTCTAGCTCGTGAGAAGTGCGCGTTCTGGTATGCAGTAGAAGAAGAAGACGACGTTGACGAGTGACACTCTCGTTGCGTGTTCGCCTGTGGGGCGTTCTTTCTTCTTTACTACGTCTCGTGTTTTCAACGACACCCGAAGACAACATTTCAGAAGTATAACGCGCCATGAGGCTCCCTCTTGGCACGCTTTCTCTTTAGCTCGGAGTCGCCAGATGGAAGACAAGGCTGCGGAACGGAGGGCACGGAAGGCGGCGGCAGCGCGCGCTCGCAGACAGAATCCTGAGGTGAGAGCCCGCGAGGCCGAAGCTGCTCGACAAGCTGCACGGCTGCGGCGAGAAGACCCCGCCGTTCGAGCCCGCGAGGCCGCAGCTGCTCGACAAGCTGCAGGGCTGCGGCGAGAAGACCCCGGCGTTCGAGCCCGCGAGGCCGAAGCTGCTCGACAAGCTGCACGGCTGCGGCGCGAATCGGATCTTCAAAATGTGAAGGACCGTGAAGCGGCGAGAAAGCGCGCGTACCGGCAGGCAGAGCCCAAGGCTGTGCGAGCACGTGAAGTGGCTGCAAAACGCATCAGGCGGGCTCTGCTTGAAGGCGCCGACGCGCGCTTCCAGCGGGACTTCCTTGATAACAGTTTCGGCCATAGTTGCGGTGTGTGCAACAGATTGTGGTTCTCAAACAATCTAGTCACAATATTTTCCATCAAGAAGGACCACGCTCGCGCCAATGCCATCGCCGTGCTGCAGCGCGAGTTCGCTTCGCCCCACTCATCATCATTCACCACGTGGATATGCTGTGATTTTTATTTATGTGAAGTATATTACGTACCAACTCACCCAAGCAACCACTTTAGCTGAATGAAAAGATTTTTTTTTTTTTTTGATATCGAAGCAGGACAACGTAGGCTATACACGTCAGGGCTGGCTAGGTCGAAATTGTGAATTCGTTACTGAACTAAAAATGAAAAAGAAGTAAAAAAAGGAAAATATAGAGAAACGAACATTCTTTTGCAACCAGGCCGGCGATTTCCTCACCCAGATGTAAATTAACTTCCAGTTCCAGACAGCCATCGTTTCTGTGCTGTAGCCGATGACCGTGCCCTGTCCACTAGGGTCCGTATTCACAAAAAGTCTTACGCTAAATATGTTCCTAAGATAATATTTCATGCAATCACGATGCGGGACATATCATTAGCGAAGCAGGCTGATCAATGCGAAAAGCACTCTAAGAAAGAGAAGTACAGTGAATTCGGCCCCAGATTCCCTCAAGATTCCTTCACATTCGCATTACCTTCCATATGTCTTCACCATGAATCTTGTTCAGCGATTTCGTTCTCAATGAATGCTTGGATTATCATGGCTAACGATTATTTTGAATTGGATTATTTTGACTAGGCTTCAAATGTTCACAGTATCTCTTACTACTGTACTACAAGTGTAAACGCGTGGGTTGAAATACTGCCCTTGTTTATTTTGTTACCAATTAATTTATGAAAAACAGGATGGTAGGTCTGTTTGGGATCGCTTGTCCCAAAGTCCGCAGGAAAGGTATGTAGGAAAGGACAATAAAAGAAGGTGCCTGTTGTTAATTATCATTATCATAATTATAGAATATTAGCGGCGAAATTTGCCGGTGTGTTTAGCGTCGACGAAGCAAGAAGGCACGACAGCGATGCACCTTCATAAAAATTAAAGGTAACGATATCAGCCGCGAATGACGTGCTAGTTATAGAAACGTCAATTCGCTGAAGTCTCGGGAAACGTAAATAAATCATCCGGGCAAATGGGGGATCTCGAACAACATCGGCATTAGTTCCACAACACCAATTGTAAGCGTCATGCTTGGCATTTAGTTGGGTCTTAGAAAACAATAACGTATCAAAGAAGGAGCGTTATTAATGTACCGGCTTTCCAGCGTCGCGACCTGTGTATAGAAATCTTTCGAAGCGCCACCGCCGTCGGCACTTAAAGATCGCGCTGCCTCTCGCGAACCTTATTATATTTCTGAATTATATTTCTGAATCACCCGGCATCTCTTTCCTTTAAATATAGCATGCGTAAGGCTCACCAAGCCTCAACTTTTGCGCAATATATAACAAATAACAGGAATCGTTTATCCGGCGTATCGTATGCGCCCTTAACAGAAGGCTGTCAATATATGAGACACTTCTGTTTTGCGACAGGTGCAAAGCAGATTACCAGCCGCAGGCACTGGCAGACAGCTGGCACCGGTATCGTTTTTACCTAACGTTTCAATGCCGCCGACATGGCTGACCTGAGTGTTTGCTTAGTCTCTTGGTATGCCGGCCTTCGAGATAGGAAAACTGGGCGAAATTGTTCCTTCCCATTTGGTATGACAGTGTCACACTTGCACGGGGATACCTCTACATTTGTCGAACACAGTATGTATATGCATGCATTTGCACTGTAGTTATGCATTTGCAAGCACACAGACAGACAGACAGACAGACAGACAGACAGACAGACAGACAGACAGACAGACAGACAGACAGACAGACAGACAGACAGACAGACAGACAGACAGACAGATAGATAGATAGATAGATAGATAGATAGATAGATAGATAGATAGATAGATAGATAGATAGATAGATAGATAGATAGATAGATAGATAGATAGATAGATAGATAGATAGATAGATAGATAGATAGATAGATAGATAGATAGATAGATAGATAGATAGATAGATAGATAGATAGATTAAAGGAGGCATCACATGAGTGCACGTTGTTTGTCCTACAAACGATCGATGGCAATGAAAACACACGTTGTATCTATCAATCTCCCCAAATATGCGAAGACCCCCCGCAGTACTCGTCTTTCGGAGGCACGCGCATAAGCAGCATTCACTCTCGTTCTTTTCCCATCGCAAAGGCTACATAGTATATTCGAGTGCGCGCGTAACCATCGTATAGTATCCACACTCCCGTCGCCCTATCTCTAACACACGCTTCTGTGGGTCCCGCGATCCACTGTATACGTACGGGCCACGCCGCAGTCATAAAAGGCGGCTGCAACCCCTTAAACGTGGCCCACGGAACACCATGCGTGCATACATTCCACCGAGCGGCCCCCTTGGGCAACGAGGGATACACTGGGCGTGTGTCTGTCTGTCCCGATACGGCCAGAGTGGCGGCCAGAGAACAAAAGAATGGCCACCGCCGACGTCACACGTTCTCCTCTTCCTCCTTGCACTCTGCTTTCAGTCTCGACGCTAATAAAACGCACCACGTGCCTGTTATGCGTGTTCGCATGGGCGACTGTGGCATTTATGCTCCTCCTGCACTCCTCCTCCCCTAATTGTTGATGCCCTCCCCGTTTCCGCCGCTTCGCAAAGCGTGAAGCGAATAGTTTAATTGCCTCATCGGCTGAGCCTCCGCTCGTTCGCGTGAACTGCCTCGCCCTCCTCTCCCCCCCCCCCTCTTTCTTTCTACCCCCCTCGAATTCTGCCAGCCTTACACACCACCTGCAACGCAAACTGCGGCTGCGCCGTAGACGATTGTTGGAGAAGCGGGCGGACGTCGTCGCATATATAAGCGCCTGCGAAGCATGCTGCATGGGATGTTACACCGCTGAAGGACGTTTACGGTGAACGGACGCGACGAGGTCACCGTTGAACGTCCGTTGGATGACAGGCACCAGCGTTGTCGGGCTGTCGCTTCCAGCTACGTCACTTTCGGTGGTCGATCAAACGACTTAGGCACGTAGACGCGGATGCAGCAAAAGCCACTCTTTGGAAGTAACTTCTTCGTTGTTTTGCTTGTCCGTCTCGGTGGTACAACGGTTACGGCGCTCGACCGCTGACCCGAAGGTCGCGGGTTCGATACCGCGGGTCAGCATTTAGATGGAGGCGAAATGCTAGAGGCCCGTTTACTGTGCGATGTCGGTGCGCGTTAAAGAACACCAGATGGTCGAAATTTCCGGAGCCCTCTCTCTATTACGGCGTGCACCATAATCATATACCGTGGTTTTGACACGTAAAACCCCAGATATTATTATCGTTGTTTTGCACTTCAGAGCTTGCCCAAGCCAATTCAACGTACGGATCTCGCCTGGCTGAACTACCTCCTAACCACGCTTCCAAATGTCATGTTGTTGCGTTCCTGTTAAATATACCATGGAGACGCAGTGCCGCCACGACTCACTATGTTTTCAGCGTATGAACGTCAGTGACATCAACTTATCGAAAGTTCTTACAACTCACCGAAACGTTTTCCTGTGGCTTGAAAAAATACTGTCTGCGTAAAGATTTTGTGCACGGATTCGTTTTCTCCAACATTCCGCACTGGCTTGCTCCACCACTCTGCGCTCCCTTCAACCGGCAGTCCGCATGACACGAACACAATGAGAAAATTTTAGTTTCGGTACCTTGTTTTTCTTTTTTTTTTAAAGATCATTGATGTTTAATATCCCTTGTGACCGAAACTAGTCCGTTCGACAGTCTGTGGAATTCGCAAATAAAAATGACAAGTTGCTGAGGTTGTTTTCTTTTTTTGGACGGAAAGCGACTTTTAATACAGTCTGTCTAGGAAAACTAAGGAGGTTTCTAAAAATATGTTTTTTAATCCTCTAATGAGCAATTCCTTGCCGTAGTTCGGCCATTTAAGCAGCCATGAACATTCCAACACATGATAAAAGTGTGCAGGGTCATCCAAAAACACCGATCTTGCGGTGCAGTCTCGCCCAAGAAGACCACCTACACGACTGGTGACCAGGGGCCAGGTGACGAAAGCAGCACATCGATTCCTGTCGAATTGGGACCACTCCTATGCAGTGAAGGAGGAGGAAAAGTCACTTAAAATGGCTTTTCGTCATCATATGACCATCATCAAATAATACTTTTCGGGGTTTTTACGTCTCAAAACCACGATATATGATTATGAGGAACGCCGTACTGGAGGGCTCCGGAAATTATTACCACCTGGTGTTTTTTATTAACGTGCACCTAAATTAAGTGCATGGGCCTCTATCATTTCGCCTCCATCGAAATGCGGCCGCAGCCCGCGTGCGGGATTCGATCCCGCAACCTTCGTGTCAGTAGTGGCAGAACTCTAGCAGTGGTTACGGTGGCAGCGGCACCGGTAACCAACTAGACCACCGTGCCGCGTGGGGGCCACTTCCGTCCGGCGAATTCGCTGAAAGCGCACTACATTTCCATCAGCACCACCACTCCCATCGTCATCATCATCATTATCATCATCATCACAGCCACCAAAAGTAAAACCTTATACACACGCTCTGTCAGTACAAGGCGTTATTCCCTTCGCGTCCACGGCGCAGGCGCAGCACACGCGTGACGGGAGCCCGATCGCTTTTTCTTTATGACCCATCGTGACGCACGCGATACCCAGCCGGCCAGCCGAGCGGCTCTTAT
Organism: Rhipicephalus sanguineus; assembly: GCF_013339695.2. NCBI lineage: Eukaryota > Metazoa > Arthropoda > Arachnida > Ixodida > Ixodidae > Rhipicephalus > Rhipicephalus sanguineus. Next base: position 121,058,838 of record NC_051181.1, read on the forward strand.
GCACCTATCACGTATACAAGCTGGTGAATACAGCATACGAGTACGATAACCCCTCAGACGCGCCGTTAACCAAACAGCAGCAGCAGCAGCAGCAACGTTCCGCGAGCCTGTCGACCGCGAACGCGCGCGACGCCTCACTGCGCCGGCTGCGCCGCCACTTGCGAATTTCGCCGCTCTCCTTGCGCGAGTACAATGACACAATCCTTGCCCCGCATACACCGAGGCCGCGCCGTCGGGTGCGAGCATCGTACAGGCAAAAGCGCTGTGTGCACAGCTGGGTGGGTCACGACGCGTATAAGTATACGTGCCTCTGGTGAGAATTTCATAAATCCTTAAACATAGGGGCCCGTATTTACAAAAGCGTGATGCGCTAAAAGTTTTCTTAGGAAAATATTTTAGCCAATCACGATGCGGGACATTTCATTGTCGAAGCTGGCTGATCAATGGGAATACGTATGCACTTAAGAATGAGAAGTTTTGTGAATTCGACCCAGGATTTCCGAGGTAAAGGATTTTTTTTTTTCAAAGTAAACTGACAGTTGCAGCGGACGTCTATAAATGCTGAAACCGAGCTAATTTGCAATAATAATAATAATAATAATAATAATAATAATAATAATAATAATAATAATAATAATAATAATAATAATAATAATAATAATAATAATAATAATAATAATTTCCGGGGTTTACACGCTAAAAACTCACGGATCCCTTATGCATTCGCCTAAGACGCCTTGAAGGCGAAAGCGATCTTCTTTTTCCTCCCAGTCGATCCTCCCCCGCCCCCCTCCGAAAGATTTCTGTAGTTCACATGGTTTTGCACTGCCTCCGTGATAGGCCCTCATTTGACCAAGCGACGATGCCATATGATGACGTCATCACAGCACGGCACGTTATATGACTTCATACTGACGTCACTAACTTTACCAATCCGTGATGTCTGGTGACGTCATATGCTGGCGTTATCGCGTGGCGATGAATTTTGCATCGCTCGTGTTGACGCCGCCGACGGTCAATTTTCGCGTTTGATGAGGCATCTAAGGCTTCCGCCTTGAAAACGATATGATTATGAGGCACGCTGTAGTGGAGAGCACCGAAAATTTCAAGCAGCTGCCGCACTGACATCGTACAGCTGGTACACGTATACCTTGAGCATTTCACCATCGTCGAAGTGCAACAGCCGCTGCCGGGATCGAACCTGTGTATCTCGAGTCAGCAGCCGAGCACCGTAACCTCAGTACCACCACGGCAGCGCGCGAGTTCGTATAGCTGATCGACTAAGATTCACCAATTAATACGCTCACGTCTTTTGCGGTGTACGCCAGTGTACACTGTCCTCGGTCGTCTTCTTCTATTACTGTATATTGATGACTTATCGCATAATGTAACAGTTAACATGCCTAGCTACGATCTTAATGCGTGCTGCACCATTAAAAAGTTGTTCTGTTGTTAGCCATGCACTCTCACAATTTTATTGTGACACCTCGCAAACGGATATTAACATCAGCAAAACCGTCTCCATGACACTCACTAGGCTTCTAAACACCTTCTCTATTCTCGTACCCCTCCAAACAGTTGTGTACTCGATAAGGTACTGTGAACTCATCTTCACACATAAGTGGCCTTGGGGCAAGCTTCCAACGCCTGAATTTGCATTTATACAATCTGGAACTCTTTTCAGAAATGTTACGTTAACAATATTGAGACTACACAGAAAAAAGGCTCGTATACATATAAGCTGTATATACAATAGGTACTTTTCGCCTTCATCTAACTAGCATACCTGGTCTTGACGTAACTCCTTTGTTAACACGTCACCCCATTGAAAGCTTAACGTTTCTGTGCGCTCTAGTTAGTTCATCCACCGCACCTGTTTAGATAAGTGAATTAAGTTCGCCGACTCTTCCCGTACTTGTATTATCCGTTGGTTGGGACTTGTTAAGGATCTCTTCTATTTCCAGTAATGTAGGTAGCGTATCTGCTTGTGGCGGAAAATAACAGTTGATTGTCAGCACTTCAACGTTGTTCCAGGTCAACCTAGCTGCTACTAATATCTCTCACAGCATGAACATTTTCAACATTTTAACCTAAAACATACATGTACGAACATAGTTCTTTTTTTCTTGAACAACTGAACATTGGAATTATTTGCCTGCAGGTGTTGGTGCATTTGCAGCGAGTGATTTCTTCCTCTGAAGTTGAAGTAGGATAACATACATGGCGCTCAAAGGACTAGAGGACGAAATGGAGACACGAACCGACAAACATGGGCGCCCGTGTTTTTCGGTTCATGTCTTCACTTGGTCCCCGTCATTTGAGCTTTACACCCATTATACTCAAGTTATGAACCAGGCTAGCTCAACAACGTGCCCTGAAGTAGGATATTGTCTCCGCTCTTCAACACTCCGCGCAAATTGAATTAATTGAAATCCTTCTTTTCGCCTCAACCTCGCACGATTTCCCTCGCAGTCACACCGGGTGCAATATGACGTCATCGCACTCGCAGTTTAAGCGGAACATCACGGCTACGACAACGTCGGGATGATTGAGAATTGCTATTGCGATAACTGAAGAACGAACCGAATATGAACTGTCCGCGTCGCATTGTCATACATAGTGCATACCTGCCAACCTATAGGGATCTCGAAAATGGGGAGATTTTCGATCCCGAATCGGGAGATTTGGATCACGCGGCATGCTGTGCTGGTTTCTTAAGACCAGAAAATTTTTAGAACCGCAGTCATTTGCTATTTCCATTTATGGCCGCGCCTGTATACAATCGGAGGACTGGTCAGAAATCGGGAGTCCCCTGGGAAAATCGGGAGAGTTGGCAGGTATGCATTGTGTCAATGTCCCGCTTAGCCATAAGCGAAAGAAGAGAAATTGTTCCGAGGGGCTCTTTTTTGTTGTTGTTGTTGTTAGACACAGCCAAATGAATCTAACACACAGTTATGCCATGGAAAGCACAGGGGATGTTAAGTGTTGTCTTTAACCGCAGTGAAGTAATTATGCCGTAAATTGAAATGAAATAAACTTTGCACGAAAAAGCACCCTTTCCATCGCTGGGATCGGACCCCACAACCTCCGAATTACGCGTCCGATGCTTTACTAATTCGAAGGTTGTGGGTTCGGATCACACCGATGGAAAGGGTAACTTTTCGTCCAAAGTTTAATTCATTTAAATTTACGGCATAATTACTTCACTACAGTTAAAGACAGCACTTACTATCCCCTGTGCTTTCCCTGGCATAACTGTGTGTTGGATTCATTTGTTTGCGTCCACTTAGCCAAAGGTCACACACAGTCACAACTAGCAATATACGATTCGGCATCCTCAAAGATATATACCGCCGATATAAAGCTGCTGCCGCGTCATCCCGGTACAGCATCTGGTCTTTTTTTTATCAGAGGAACCGGTATGAGCTTCGCGCTAATTCCAGATATAGGCCCCAATTTTTCTTTCACTGCATGGTATTCTTCGTATGCATGAATTGTACATCATAACAGTTGCACGTCCTTTTAGATCGCCGTTCACGCGTCACAGCGGTTACAGTTTTTCGCGAAAGAGTTCCTGCAGCAGCTGTCGTATACTGCACACCTACGGTGCGGCACATAACGCTATATATATTCGTTTGCACGCAGACGAGCTGCATGCAGGAAAACGGGGAGCGTTTGCACGTTTGCCGCTTATCTCTTTCGTTACCACGCCTATTCAAATCGATCACCGGTGATCGACGAAAAAAGCTGCCGATTTCGACGCGTTAAAAATTTTTCCCGTGCATGCTGCAGCATCTCGCGTTTAGTTCTGGGACTGCTCTTCTACAATCCGTTTAAATTTTCCCGCTCTGACGACGTTGCGATTTTTGACGGAGTTTTTCGCGAACGAATGCGCATGTGTTACTGGAAAAGGGGGCGTGGCTGCCACACTCGGGAAAAAAATGCGCAGCTCATGTTTGTGTTCCGTTATTATCAACATTTTGGTACCAAACGATTCCTAAGAAGTCAATTATCAAATTGTGTCGTCAGTTTTTCGAGGTAATGAATTTTGGCTGTGATAATTACATGAAAACGACACCTGCTACTCACTAGCGAGCATTGCTTCCGAGTTTGCGCAATATTTTTCAAATACAGCTCGTTTCTGAAGGTCCGTCGCGTCTCTAACTTGTTGATCTGGCCTTTTTAGCCAGTTTGCAGCAGTTTTGGTTTCGTTTCTCTTTATCTACGCGAGAGGGGCGCATCGGGCGTTAGCGTCGGCGCGCGCTGCAATCTCTCGGCCGCTCCCATGGCGTCGTCAACCCGCGGGGCTGCGTCGCGGGAAAAACGTTCCGCTCGAAAGCGTGCTCAACCCGAGTCGAGCTATGAGTGCGAAGACGACACCAGCTCATCTTCAAGCGCTGACAGCGACGATGCTTCGAGCCAGCCCGGGCCATCCTCAGCTGTGTACCGATAAGTTTCGTTTTCGGCCTTGAGCGGTCTCGTCCGTCGGAAGCGCTTATCTGCTGATCTCTGTGCACGACCTTTGAGATGTCCTGGTTATCTGCAGGATACGCACAGCGCTTGGACAGGATGTGCTGCCGCCGGCAGCCAGAAAGCTTCAATTTTCACCAGGAAGGCCGCCCGGCGCGCATCTCGGCCCGGCACACCGGAGCAGCGCAAAACATTTCACGATGGCGCGCGCTTTTTTTTTCCGGTTTTTCACAGTAGAGGTCATCAGGACCATCTGCGAAAATACCAACAAATATGCTTGGATGCATATCTTGGGCCTTCTGACGTATGCCGAAAAAGATGCCGACGTATGCCGACGTATGCCAAAAAAAAAGGGCAGCACCACCCCAAAATTATGCCGAAAAGGAAAAACTGCCGCAAGTGCTATGAGGAACGCAAAGTTGAAAAAAAAAAAAACGAACGTTCTTTGTGAAACCTGTGGCGTCTACCTGTGCTTCACGAAAACCAGAAACTGCTTCACCGCATGGCGCGAGCGGTGAAGCAGTTTTCGGTCTGCAGTATTTTTGATCTGTGTGAAAAATGGCTTTATGCAGATTGTTTATTTTTCTTTTAAAATACTCCTAGATCATTTCCCTTCAAAATGTATATTTTGAATTTTGTTTGTTCGTAATATTTTTGTAGATATTGTGTTTTGTTTGTACTGTTTTTCTCAAGTTCCTGCAAAAGTGGTAGATTTCAGATTTTTTATAAGTTTTGTAACATCCTTTTTGTTTTGAAACTCGTGTTATCTATAAAGAGCAATTCATTATGCACAATTTGGTGTGCTTCAATGTTACCTAGAGCATTATTTATACTAACAATAAATTTCTTCCTCAGACCTATAAAAAATGGTCATTTTCATGCGGTAACGAAAGAGTTATACAGTACTGTCATTACAGCGGCGGTGTGTGGCGAAGCTGGCAAAACCTGACGCGGTTCGCGGGAGCGACGTTCTTCGTGGGTCGCCATCTGCAGTTTGACGTAACGCTCGTAATCCCACGCAGATGGGGGCTGGCAGCGAGAAGCTCGCGTAGGTAGGTGAAGAGAATGTGAGATGGGACTCACGCAGGAAAGTGCTTTGTTTGTCGAGCGTTTTGGGGCTTATTTGCTAGTTCATTCGTTCGTTTGCATGCCTGTTTATCTATCTATCTATCTATCTATCTATCTATCTATCTATCTATCTATCTATCTATCTATCTATCTATCTATCTATCTATCTATCTATCTATCTATCTATCTATCTATCTATCTATCCAGCTATCTATCCAGCTATCTATCTATCTATCTATCTATCTATCTATCTATCTATCTATCTATCTATCTATCTATCTATCTATCTATCTATCTATCTATCTATCTATGTCTAAGTTCGTAGTCTGTCTGTCTGTCTGTCTGTCTGTCTGTCTGTCTGTCTGTCTGTCTGTCTGTCTGTCTGTCTGTCTGTCTGTCTGTCATTGTGCATCTGTATGGTCCGTCTGTCTGCAAATCAGCATTTCCCGCCTGTCAATTCATTTGTCTGTCTGTACCGTGGAGGTCATCACACAAGCCGCTGATTCTATTATGAGTCTCGCTTTTTACAGCGTATAAGCTGTTATGAGTTCACGACAACAGCCAATTTTGGTGGCGATGTTGTCCGCCGCCGCCGGTGTCCGTTGCAACTGTCGTGTACAATAAGAAAGAAACCCAAATTCGAACCGGAATCGAACCCACAACCCAGGCATTATTTATCCGTGGTAGTAAAAAAGTACCCTGCCCCAGAGCCGCGCCATGCAGTGCTTAAAGCTGCTTCAGGAAAAAAACGCTATAGCGGTGTCATGAAGAGCGAGGAGTCAGGTTAGCAGCTATGCAAATATTGCGTGTCAGAACTTAGCATAGAGCAGTACTAGGCGTCACAAAATGTGAATTGCGTAACGAGGGGGTGCTTCAAGGCGGTTCCTGCAACATCTTGAGGAGCTATTGACCAGTGGTGGGTACAGTGGGGTTTGCCTAATTTATGTGGCACACGCGTTTCGGCCCGCTAACGAATGAAATGCACTAGCCGTATACATATAGCTTCGCTGTAGAGAAATGCATGGTTCTGATACTCCAGTTTGGTTCTCATAGATTGCATTGCATTAAAGGGAAAAGGTTTGGGCGGGAAGATAAGGAACCTATGAGACCAGAGACGACACAGACGATGGAGAGATGAGTAGATTTGTGCAGGTATATAGATTGTGAGCGTATGCCGACTCGTACACGACTGCCGTAATTGGAGCCTACCGAGAGAATGCCTTTATCCAGAACTGCGCACCATTGGGGACCGTAATGGATTTGACCTTTCGGGTGCGCCACGAACATTCGAGCGCAGGCGAAGTAACCACGCGTGCGTATTCTCCTGTGTTTGTATCTTTCCTACTTCATAGTGTAGTGTGTCGTAGGTAGTTGGTGTAACCAACATATGCCGTTGTCCGACTGAAACGAAATACCACCAGTGACATTCGTTGATTTACTTTCACGTCACAGCCAAAGCAAACTTGCCAATTTCGGTGTCCATCGGTAATTGCATGGTGAGGATCGTGGGAAGGCACAGAATGCAGTTGCAGAGCGCGGTTTTACGGAAGGAGTTCCTTTGCATTCCACTGTATACCATGAGCAATTGGTGCTCTACCAATTGAGCTACGATGGAGGGCGCTCCGTCATAAACTTTGTTAGGCATTTATGTGCGTTTAATCCCTGGGAGTGCTAGCCAGCGCCACTCGTCGCCTTTGCTACGAGTGGCTAGATGGCTAGCTGCCTAGTGAGGGGGGCTCTGCACTTCCGAGAGCGGTCACTGCCGGCAGCACCAAAGAAAACCAACAAGTGAGGCTCTTTTCTTTCAACACAGCAGTCGCAAAATTATGCAAGGGATTTTTAAACAAAGATTCCTCGTATCTACGTGGAAGATCGTCTTCCTTGACCCATGCACCACGACGCGCGATAGTTCCCTGAGGTACATGCAAACAGCCTACACGACGCTTTTTTCCATTAATCCGTCTGCTGTGAGTTGTTTAGTTTGCAGAAGTATTGGGTTTTCAGAAGAGTTTAGCTCGTAGAGCTAAACGGGAAACCGGGGTATGAGAGTTCCGTTTTAGTCGCCGATTAATCTTCCTATTCTGCGCAAAAAGGACAATCACACAACAAAACTGAACCAGCGCTCGTCCTGTCTGGTTCATATGCATATACAGTATATAGTTGCCTCAAGTTATGTGAAGAAGTACCAACTATTAAAAAAACATCAGTGGCGCTTCGCCCTCTGTTTTTTTTTTTTTTCAATGGTGTCCCTCTTACAGGAATTGACACCGGTATGATGGGACTGCGTGAGCCTCGTGACGAAGTTATCGTTAGAGCTTCGGACCTGGTCCCTAGTCTCCTTCCGCGAGGCCATCCCCAGATGGGGGGCAGAACGACAGCTCCGAAAGTATCCTATAGACGTGTGTGTGCTATTTACTGCACCATGGCAGCGGTTAATGCAACCATCAAGGAAGGTCTCGGAGCCTATACGGGCCGCTTGCATTTTCCCCACTGTGCCGGGAAGCGAGCCGCAGTCACGCACTCATCCCAAAGATGGCCGGACCAACCTGGTCCACCGGGCACAGTCCCACCGGCCGGACTGATCACTGATGATGTCACGACCTACCATTCTGCGGACAACCATGACAAGCGTACACGAGACTGGTGACTGAATAAGAGCGTTCGGCGTTTATAACACGGACGAATAAATAGAGGGCATTACACCACATGATCTTGTGAACAGGAGCGCAAAAGATAAGAAACACCGACAAACAAACAATGGTACACACAACACAGGTGCCACGCCTTCGAAACATTCTGTCAATAGCGTCCTTGGATTTTTATTTCGCAGTATGGAGCCACCATGGGCCTCCGCAAAGAAAGCGACAAAATTACAATAAAGAAGGTTGTAAGGCAGGGAGACACGATCTCCCCAATGCTGTTCACCGCCTGCTTACAGGAGGTTTTCAGGGCCCTAGTTAATGGAGAGTTAATGGAGAGTTAATACGAGTTAATGGAGAGTACCTTAGTAACCATGCGATTCGCTGATAGCATTGCCTCAGTAACTCAGGGGACGAATTGCAAGTCATGATTACTGCACTGGACAAGGAAGCATAATGGTAGATCTGAAAATTAATATGCAGAAAACTAAAGTAATGTTTAACGGCCTCGGAAGAGAACAGCGCTTTGCGATAGGTAGCTGCAGGCACTGGAAGTGGTAATAATACGTCTGCTTAGGAATAAGGAATAAGGAATACGTCTACTTAGGACAGGTGGTGACCGCGGAGCCAAACCATGAGACTGAAGTAACTAGAAGAATAAGAATGGGGCGGAGCGCATTCGGCAGGCATTCTCATATCATGAATTGTAGTTTACCACTATCTCTCAAGAGAAAGGTATGTAACAGCTGCATCTTACCGGTACTTACCTACGGAGACTTACGGAGCCGAAACCTGGAGGCTTACGGAGAGGGTTCAATTAAATTGAGGACGACGCAGCGAGCTATGGAAATGAAAATGATAGGTGTAACCCTTAAAGGACAAGAATAGAGCAGAGTTGGTCAGGGTGTTAACAAACGGGTGTTAAGCACATCTTTGTCGAAATCAAGAAGAATAAATGGATACGGGCAGGGCATGTAGCGCGTAGGCAATATAACTGCTGGTCATTAAGAGTAACACACTGGACTCCAAGAGAAGGCATGCGCGCAAGGGGGAGTCAGGTGAGCAGATGAGATTAAGAAGTTTGCGGAACTGCCCGCAGCAATCACAGGACCGTGTTAATTGGCTAAACATGGGAGATGCCTTTGCCCTGCAGTGGGCGCAGTCAGGCTGATGATGATGATGATAGATACACCACGTGACCTCTGTGAGACATGTGCATCGACTATAGTGAACTACAGTCCACTATAGCATCGACGAAGGTTTTTGCCGCTCACGCTGAATGGATGTATGGATGTTAAAAGCACCCCCTTTGAATTGGGGTGACGACAAGTGCCAACAAGCTCTCCATTAGGGCCACTCTATGCTCTGAAGTTTGTATTCCCAAATTTTCCTTGTTACTCTAAAACCTTTTCTTTCCGTGTGTTCATGCAAGGCTGTGTAGCCCTTCCTTGCATGCATGCTCTGACGGGCAATCGTGTTTTGGCCTGATACCCCTTCTTTGGCTTTATTTGTGCACGAATCTCTCCCGTATTTTATTGCGATAGCAATAACATGAACTCCCCAGGCGCATTTTGGCCATCGCCGCCGTCATGTTCAGTAAAAAGTCCAAATCGATAGCACTGCCCTGCGAGCCGTATGTTTCATGTGCGATGTGTTCATACAAGATTGTTGGATAGGCGGCATATGTGTCATATGAGAATTTTCGATGGGGTATCTATCTATCTATCTATCTATCTATCTATCTATCTATCTATCTATCTATCTATCTATCTATCTATCTATCTATCTATCTATCTATCTATCTATCTATCTATCTATCTATCTATCTATCTATCTATCTATCTGCATGTCTGTCTGTCTGTCTGTTTGTCTGTCCCAAGGGATGTCACAAACAAATAATGTCGCCCTGATCGACGATTTCTCATCACTTCAAGGCTTGACTCTCCCTTGGGCTTCGGCCTTGTTTGTGACTTATCTCGTTCGAGAAATAAAGCGGTTTACACGGTAAACATATAAGATAAACTCGGATGCTAAGGACATAAGTATGACAATACTGCGAACAGCGTGTCGCATACATATCTTTGTAGTTCTATCCGCATATCTATCTCTCGCTCTTTTTTTCTCCTTTTTTTTTTTTGACGATATACGTATAGCCGGACAGCAACTCCTAACGCGAAAATACGTACAGCCAGCAGCCTGCGCTGACCAAAGGTCACGCCTCTGTAGTATTGCACCTGTTCGCAATATCAAGGCTCGTGGCATTCGAACAAACATGCCCTGATCCAGTCTAAGTAATCTAATCGCGACGACGGGTCTCTGTGCGCTGCTATATCTCCGAGGACAGAGGGGTGAACGACCTCTGCCTTTATTAAAATCGCTGGAAGGAAACGCGCCTGCCGCTCGGCAACGTTTCAGCGATATATATCTCGCTACGCGGAAGAGAAAAACGGTGACGGGTTTTCGAGCTTTGCGTCTTGGAGGGACCGGCGCTGCTGATAATGTGTTAGAGAGTAGGGGGGGGGGGGGTAGATATGCATCGGCAAGTGGCAAGGCCAATAAAAGAATTTATAAGAAACAATATACGTACTGTGATGAAAAAAGCAAGGGCATAGTGTATACGTTTAAAATAGACAAGATGAAAAATAAATTACGACAATGTTTGTTAAAAGCCCCATTCGATAGTGGCTGGGTCGCAGCCTCCCCCCCCCCCCTCCTCTTGCGTTTGGCAAACCATCGCATCTTAACTAGAACGAAGTTTACGACAAAGTATAGCTAAGTGGTGAGGGTTCGTTGACGTTCACTATAGAAACAGCTCAAGGGGGACAGCGCTATATCTATCTATCTATCTATCTATCTATCTATCTATCTATCTATCTATCTATCTATCTATCTATCTATCTATCTATCTATCTATCTATCTATCTATCTATCTATCTATCTATCTATCTATCTATCTATCTATCTATCTATCTATCTATCTATCTATCTATCTATCTATCTATCTATCTTTGTTCATTTTTCCCGATGTTCAAGGGCGGCAAAGCAGTTATACAGCGTGCCCTGCGCCATACAATAACAAATGCTATTGTACAATCTTTCCTGTTTTCTTGATATATGACCCACTCCTTCCTAAAGCACTATTCCTTAAATAAAGAAATAAGTTACCCTTAATTAACACGGCCGATATAGAGGAAATTGCAGCTGTATATTCCCAGAAAGACGTCGTATTAACCGCAAGGCGACAGGAACGTTGTAGGTACTGACATTTTTGAGTAATTTGTACCGGTTAACTATTCCTTGGGTGCTTTGACGTGTTTTCAGCCTGGTGGTCGTGATGAAAACATTTATTAGCCTATAGGAGAGACAGGAGGTGTGCTGGGACCAGCCAGCACCACCTAGAAAAAAAATCTAGGTGGTGTTGGAAGAGCCCGTAAGGAACTGGTCCTTACGAATACCAAATTTCACAGCACTTTGCTGATTAAAACCAAGAAAAATAAGGGGAAAATGTGTCAGCACAACTTACGCATACAGCAGACGCATGCCTTTGTAATACGAGACCCTACACATAAAGATAATTGAAATTCCATATGACCACGTAGGATTGCGAATATTATCGTATAGCAGGCGTTTTTTTCGTTTCTTTAGCAGCCAGCGCCGCTCACAGCGAACGCGAGTCGCAGGAGGGAATAAGTTTGCAAGCGCTGCGGGTAACAACCGGGCAACAAGCGGGCCAAATAACGCCCAAATGCCGTATACATTACACCCGTTATAACCAACACCCGTGGCAGCTAGTGGCAACATTCTGCGACGCCCCTTCGCCATACCACCACAAGGTTGTTGCAAAATTAATAACAGTCTGTTGCGTCGTTCAATGTTGGATAGCGGCTGGGTAAATACAGGTGACCACATGCTTCGTCTTCTGCATGACCGTGCACGGAAAAACGCTGCGGTCGCGTGAACTTCGCGTTTGCAACGCGTCGGCTCTCCCGGAACCGGTCGATATAAAGAGAGAGAAAGGGGTGAGGGTGAGAGGAGGAAGAGGAGAGGAGGTGAGACATTATGAGAGTCTCATGCTCACTCTCAGTAGTGTGGGTGGCGAGCGAAGGGAAATGTAAAGGAGGCAGGGGGGAGATCGGATTGTCTACGCGTCCGCACGGCTCATCGTTCGGAGAGCCTTGCCAGCTGCACGTAGCACCTCGCAACAGAGTCGAAACGCGGGTGGTCCTTCCACTCTTTGGGCATGATTGATGTCGGAGTAAGGAACACCGCTAACTCTCGAGTCGGCAAAGAACTGCAGCCAAGGGACCACTCGGCCACGGAGCCCAACGTCCCTTACAAGGGAGACTTGCCGTCCGCGAAGTAAGCAGTGGAATAGCTAGAGGGTGGCACACTGGGCCCGTGCCTCCCCCCCCCCCCCTCCCATGAAAATTTTCTTCTTTTCTTTCTTGCCATAACATACAGGGCACAAAAAATGACACTCGACCACATCTACCAGCCCGGCCCCCACTTCAGATTAAGGAGGTGCCCCCCCCCCCCCCGCCCCAACCCCCAAAAAATTTCTGCCTTGTCCCCTGGAAGGGAGGTGTTGAGAAGAAGTCTTCTGGCCGAAACACTGACTCCACGGACAAGGTTCTCGTACCTCTTTGTTCGCTTCACTGTTAAACAACATAAGCCACTTCAGTATCGTTCTTACTTTGGCGTATTTGTGTTGCTGGCGAAGGTCACCCACCACGCGAGGACAATGCGACGTACAGTGGAGTCCTTTTGGTGTCGCGCACAACATATATGGTGTCACAAACATTGAAACGAAGTACGCTGTTGTGGAACTGCGTTTGTAAGTCTTGCCTTTACATCGGCGAGCCGCGAAGAACGGGACAACAAACCCGCCCACCTCTTCGCATTCTTGTCTGGACATTTTTTGGTGTTTCACTATGTGTATGCTTTCATCTTTTTTTTTTTCCTCTCTCCAGCCCAGGCCAATAACACCGTGATTGTTAAAGACAATGTATTCCTGGACCCCTGACACCCACTTTTTGTGGTGAGGTATGATGACTGCAACAATTTCTTATCGAACTCAACTTGATTCAGGCAAATACCTTTCTTTAGGTATTTAATCGCATGCCACCGGCACTCCAGCACTTGATAATGTCAGCTGGCAATGACTAATGTGGACCGACTGTTGGCTGGTCTTGGCTATATGCATGAGGGCTAGCGTCGGCTAGCGTCTACTAAATGACGCATAACGTATGATATCCGATGTTAGCACATCAACACTCAATCTTCATCCATTGATTGAACCGTCTACATTATCGTTTCTTCGCAGCCAAGCATGCCTGTTGCTATCTAGTGGCACGGCTACAGCGCCGCGTTCTACCAATCCAATGCATTAAACCGATGCAACGTTAACGAGCTGTGCTACGATAATAATATGCTGATGCCACGGCTTCCTATCTTTGCCTGGCAAGCGTATACATACATACATACATACATGCGTTAGTGGAAAAGTGCGTGACAGTGGGCTGGTATAGTATGAGAAGTTATTCCGTTCTCTCGATTATATTGTTTTTATCACTCGCCGGTCACAGCCGGCCGATCTTGATGACAACGAAGGCGGAACGCCGCTCGGTCCACTGACGTAGCGAGATAAGGAACACAATTGGGACTTAATCTTTACATTATCCTAGCTCAAGGCAGGATCAGCCGACCATGAAAAGGGGATGATAATGGAATAGAATTCAGTGAAAGAAATACATACAGTAATCCGACCCTGACCTTATCTCAAGTCTCAAAAGTTGTAATATTATTATGCTGACCTTCAGTTTTTTTTCTCTTTCTTTCTTTCTTTCTTTCTTTCTTTCTTTCTTTCTTTCTTTCTTTCTTTCTTTCTTTCTTTCTTTCTTTCTTTCTTTCTTTCTTTCTTTCTTTCTTTCTTTCTTTCTTTCTTTCTTTCTTTCTTTCTTTCTTTCTTTCTTTCTTTCTTTCTTTCTTTGCTTATATGCTTACAAGAGCAAACACCTGCCCACGATGGTAGCTCAGGGGCTACGGTCAGGGTGTCGGAACGGAACGAAAACCGAAAACGAAAAACGAAAAAAACGATATTTTTGACCGGAACGAAAACGTAACCGAAACTTTATCTATTATTTCGTTCCGGAGTGAAACCGAAATTTTTTCAATCGTTTTTCGGTTCACGAGAAAACTTCGCAGTCCGGAACAACTGAGCTCATGCAATGTGAGCATATCTCAGGGTACAGTATTAACGCGTACCTCAGGCAGCAATTCCAAAGCAAAGATATGTTGAAATTGTGCGAAAAACGAAAACAGTGGCAACCAGTGGTGCGATCTTGTACGCGTTACAAAATAAACACGGAGGCGTGGCATTACATCCAGCCGCACGTGACCGCACGGGACCGCACGCGATTGGTCAATGCAGAGCCGTGACGTCTGTCGCGGTTCAAATGGGCCATTCGCGTGCGGCTGGATGTAACGCCACGCCTCCGTGTTTATTTGGAATGCGTACAAGATCGCACCACAGAGATGTTTATATTAACGCAAGTGGACTTTTGAGGGCCTGTCACGCAGGCCAAAGTGGAGAGGGCATTGTCGGCGCTGAAGTTTGTTACAGCGAAGGCTCTTATGAGATCACAACAGCTGATTTTGGCACCATAGTTGTCCGCCGCCGCCCGTGTTCGTGACCACTATCGCGTGAAGTAAGAAAAAAATAAAATGGGAAACAAATTTATAGGATCGGATAGGATTTTAACCCGCGCCCCCTGCGTGGCAGTCGAGTCTTCCACCACAGTGCCACGCTGGTGCTTATAACTCCTTCGCAAAAATACTCTATACAGGCGTCATGTCGGGCAAGGAATCGTGTTAACATATGTAATACAGCGTGGCAGAAGAGTAAAACGACAACCAGCCATCACAGAATGCTAATTCCGCAAAGAGTGTGTGGTTTAAAATGCTTCCCACCCACTGCAAAGTGCTCAGCCATAATTCATCGTCATCAGCCACGTCACAAAGCGCACATAATGCCTTACAGATGTTAGGGTCCCTACAGATGTGTAGCGGCTACCACGATTCTCCGAAGAATCACGAAAAATGACATAGTGGGAACTTCGGTACTTCAGAAAAATTGCGATGATTTATGGCGTAGGGGTACCCTGCATGTGTACTTGTATCAGCTGCCCCAAGAGACTCTACAACGGGCTCTACAAAGTCCGCTCTTCCAACTTTCGCTGTGACTGTGCTGCACATTCCGCGCAGGTCTGGCAATCTTTTTACCAAAACAGCGGTCTCGCACATCACAGAGTGCACTCAGTGACGTGCTGCTTCTGAGATCGTGCTCACTCCCTTGACACAAAGCACTGAGCCCACTAAAGATCGTGATTGAGTTTGGAAAAAATAAATACTATGACTTTGAAGGGTACCCTGGTTTGTGCTAGTTGGTAGGAATTCATCGTACAGTTACTTCCGCTCCTCTGAAGAACGTGTTTTATCCTTGTCCCGCTTTGTTAGGAGGAAGGCAAATAACTACATCA
The DNA here is from genome assembly GCF_013339695.2 of Rhipicephalus sanguineus. Classification (NCBI taxonomy): domain Eukaryota; kingdom Metazoa; phylum Arthropoda; class Arachnida; order Ixodida; family Ixodidae; genus Rhipicephalus; species Rhipicephalus sanguineus. The sequence continues at coordinate 121,074,553 of NC_051181.1, forward strand.
CAAATCAAATTTTTTTCATGATTACTTTAGCTTCAAATTTTTATTAAAAAAAACGTTACGAACCGTTACGGAACATTTTTTTTTTCGTTCCGGAACAGAAACGGAACGGAACTTTTTGCGGTGGAACGAAACTAAAACCGAAACGAAAAACATTTCGTTCCGACACCCTGGCTACGGTGCAGCGCTGGTAACTGCGAGAGCGCGGACTTGGATTTCGATAGGGTGAAATGTATAAAAACGCTAGGTATAAGCAAAATTAATCAGGAATCACGCCCAGTAGGGCGTACCTTGTGATTATATTGTCACGGTAGTCACCAATACACTGAAGAGTCGAAAGCGGGTATATTACAATATTTACAAGCAGCTGTGCCACCGAACGGCTGCCAGCATCTCGCGCCGCATTCCAGCTCCTTCTTCGTCTCTTCGTCTCTGGGTTGTCTCCAACGGCGTGCTCATGCACAATGCCTCGTAACAATATCGCGGCTTTGGCAAGTAAATCCCCGGAGTTGCTAAGAAGATATCAATAGAGCTAGAAATACATCAGAGGCGTAACCAGCAATTTTTCGGGAGAGGGGGGGGGGGTGTCTGACGTCTTTTATGTATACTCGTGTGTATGTGTGTTTGTATGTGCGCGCGTATATATACTCATACAAAACGTAAAGATTTCGAATAAGGGGGAGGAGGGGTCAGTGTAGAAACCCCCAACCAACCCCCTGGCTACGCCGCAGAAGTAACATATACTTTACCTTGTCGTGGTTGTCCACGCAAACAGCAAGTTCCTCTGTGTATTTTTTTTTTTCATTTTGTTTCCTTTAGTTCGCTATCGTGTGAAAACCGCTGTCATGCGACAGCCCGTCCTCGCAGTCGCTCTTTGATTGACAGGTGTGTCCGGCGCCACTTCCGCGCGAACAGATTACAGGCATTACAGGTGTTACAGCGGGGCAGCGAGCGCTATTTCGACGTCCTCTGCCTTCATCACGCCGCAGGCCAAGGCAACTCTCGCGGGGCGCGGGTATACCCTTGGACTCAACCTTCGAGACGGCCCTGACAACCTCGCCGAACTATGCAGCAAGTCTTATGTATATATATATATATATATATATATATATATATATATATATATATATATATATATATATATATATATATATATATATATATATATATATATATATATATATATATATATATATATATATATATATGTATGTATGTGTATATGTATATATATATATATATCGGTCGATACACTGCAGTGGCCGCAGCAGGATGCTATCGTTCAGTGTACCGGACGTTTCGCGTAATGCCGCGTGACACTGCCGCTGTATTGCTATTGGCAGGATGAGCGGCCGTGAGTCAACAGCCGCTCGCATTGTTGAAAACGGAATTCCGAGAAGAGGCAGAAGAGGGCAGAAAGTTTGTATACGGTCCCCAGCCCGGAGAAAAAGGTCCCTTTTACGGCCTCTCGGGCGAGCTCGGAACGCGCCCCCCTGGCTGTAACCTGACACCGCCGGGCAGCTGCGGGTGAAGAGAACGAGGGCACCGGACAGCGCTGTGACCACCGGGAGAGAAGGGAAGACGAAGACGACGCGGTGACGGGCAGTCGCAAATCGCCCTCCGTGCCGAGAAGAAGCATTCAACTCATTGTGTATTCGCGCCGCGTTTATTCGTGTTATAATTAAACAGTTATTTGTTACCGAACGGACGCATCAGTCTTTCATTTCTTGTTTAACGAACGTGAACGACAAACTTTCTGGTGCCGAAACCCGGGACTCATCCTGCCGTGGACATTACAGTTCTCCAACGATTCCACGCCGGAACGTCTCTGTGATGATCGCCTGATGCCGTCCTTCCGGTGAGCGTACCAACGAACTGTTTATTCTGTGAACATGGAACGCGGGCGCAAGAAACGCATGGTCCTCCGGGCACAAGCCACACGTCTCATCAACGAATGTGAGCAGGGCAGGCAAGTTAGCCTCACACCGAACGAAGCAAGAGTGCTGCATGCCCGGTTGACATCCATACGGACAGAGCTCAACGCTGTCAACAACGAGATTGAGGCCTTGGTTTCTGAAGACGACCTGGAGGAAGAATTCACGCAAGTGATAGAATATAACGACCGTATCGTGGAATGCTTGGCACGGCTGGAGCAGCAAAGGAACGGCGGCTCAAATGAAATCTCTCCAGCTCTAGCTGCCCAGAGCCAACCAGCTCAGCAGATTAACGGTGACGCAACCGAAACAACGACGTCACAAAAAATGAACGTGAAATTGCCAAGGCTTGAGCTGATCAAGTTTAGTGGGCGACGGCATGAGTGGCAGCCCTTCTGGGAGTTGTTCGAACAGGTGGTGGACAACAACGATCAACTTTCCACACTGGATAAGTTCCACTACCCGAGGGCATCTCTCACAGGCGATGCAGCTGCGGTGCTTACCGGCCTACCCCCAACGTCCCGGTGCTACAACGACGCGAAGCAGCTTCTCAAAAAACGCTTCGGAAACGAAGAGCTTCTAATCCAGGAGCACATGAAGAAGCTCATCGACGTTACACCTGTGCGCGCTTCGGACGATGTGCGCGGACTTCGGCGTCTCTACGACACTGTGTCAGCGCATATCAGGGGACTCGAGACTCTCGGCCGGAAGCTCGACAGCTTCAGCTCCATGCTGCTGCCCATCGTGCAACGAGCGATGCCGAAAGAGATCCTGTTGGACTTCAGCCGTAAGTGCGTAGTGGAGACAGGCGGCCCAACTGACGATCAGCAGGCTATCACAGACGGTTCATCGCTAACCACGGAGGAAGGAGACAGAGGTACTGTAAACACCTTCACGAGACTCTTGTCCTTTCTCCGAGTGGAAGTTGAAAGCCGTGAAAACCTGGCTGCCCTACAAAGCATGGACGTAAAGCAATCGCCGAAATACAGTCCCAAAGAAGGCCCCTCATTGCACGCAAGAAAAGAAAAGCATGCTCCATCTGCTGCAATGCTGCACCAAAATGCCACTCAGGAAAATTGCTTCTTTTGTGACGCTAGCAGCCACACAACACAGAACTGTGGCGAAAAGAGAACGATAGCGGAAAAGAAGACACTTTTACAATCTAATGGGAGGTGCTTCAGGTGCACGAAGAGAGGCCATCCGGCTCGAGAATGCCGATCTAACATACGATGCGCGAAGTGCGATAAAAGGCACGCCAGCACGATGTGTGACCCGACGTATGCAAAAACGAACGCACGACAACCGAACGACCCCGTCGCAAACGCGCACATTACTCTGGAAGCTACCGTCACAGGCAGCGGAACCGCCACAAAGAAGTCAGTTTTGCTGCAAACGGCGAAAGCTTGGTGTTGCGGAGAGACCTCCAGAGCTCGGGTGCGAATATTGTTCGACGGCGGCAGCCAACGCTCGTACATCACATCGGCTACGTCAAAGAGATTAGGATGCAAACTCATCGGCAGCGAAAGGCTGACAGTTGGATTCTTCGGAGGTCATCAAAAAGAAAGGCTGTTCAACAGAGTGTCTGTCAAACTAAAAACGAGAGATAAACGGGAATTCGAGATAGATGTTCTGGAGACAGACATTATTTGTGACCAAATTATCCCTTCACCACCGAAAATATGGACCGACCGCCTTGCTGCACTCGGTTACGAAGTTGCCGACTTCAAAAACGACGGTGACCCTCACTCTATCGAGCTGCTAATCGGGTCGGATCACTTTTGGCAGCTCACAACTGGCCGCACCACTAGGCTTGAAGGAAAACTGAGGGCTGTTGAAACGGTGGTCGGTTGGACTGTTCAAGGGCCTGTGGAGGGGAGTAACGAATCGTCCCAGTGCACACAAACAGTGGCGCTTCGAACGTCTGTCATAGAAAGAAATGCGGCTGACGTACTTACCAAATTCTGGACACTGGAATCTATTGGAGTAAACGACATCGAGAAAACGAAAGAACCAAATCCTACCCTGGAATTTTTCGAAGAAACCATCAAGCGAGTGGATGGTCGTTACGAGGTGGCCCTTCCTTGGAAGCCCGTAACATCGCTGCACCACAATAAGGAGATCGCCATGAAGCGTCTACATCACTTGACAAGGCGCCTTCAAAACTATCCAGACTTGTGTCAAGATTACGACTCAGTGATCAGACACTACGATCAACTGGGGATAGCGGAACTCGTAGATGACAGCATCAGTGAAGCCGACACTCTCTATTATATGCCACACCAGGCGGTGATACGCGACTCCCATAAGCTTCGAGTGGTTTTCGATGCCTCTTCACACGGTAACTCAGCAAAGTCACTCAACGACAACTTGGAGAGTGGACCGAACTTGACAGCAGATTTAGTCGGTTTACTCCTCAACTTTCGCCGACACCGAGTGGCGCTGGTTGCTGACATCGAACAAGCGTTTTTGCAGGTTGGTGTGAGACCTGCGGACCGAGATGCGTTGCGTTTTTTGTGGTTTCAGGTAACACCTAAACCTGGCGAACCACTCCCACCGATTGCAACTTGGCGCATGACTCGGGTTCCTTTCGGAACGACGGCTAGCCCATTTCTGCTCTCCGCAACGCTCCAACACCACTTGAGGAAATGCGAAGAGCAATACCCTCAAACCGCAAGTCGGCTCAAGAACAGTCTTTACGTGGACGACTTGCTAACGGGGGCTGAAAGCGAAGAAGCAGCATTGAGGCTGTACAACGAGGCAACCGAAATATTTGAAGCTGCGGAAATGAAACTGCACAAATGGTCATCTAACAGCGAAACGCTACGCCAGCAATTCGAGAGAGACTCCCGTGGCGCCATACATCTCGGCTATTTGTCGGGAGTGCTGAAGGTTTTGGGACTGACGTGGGATCCATGTGCTGACCGCTTAACGTTCTCTCCGTGCACGGATCGCATTCAGGATGTCGAACACCCCACAAAAAGGTCCATGCTGCAAACAACGGCGCGGATATATGACCCACTGGGGTGGCTGTCTCCCTTTATCGTACGCGCCAAAGTCCTCTTTCAACAGCTGTGGCGCAGAAATATCGACTGGGACGACATTCTACCTGACGACATCGCGGCAGCCTGGAGAGAGTGGCTAGACGGAATCCTTCATCTGCACGATGTTCAAGTACCCCGGTATTACGGGTCACAAACGAACGGAGGGATGACGACCTGCCTTCACATTTTTGCCGATGCAAGTCCAGTGGCATACGGAGCGGTCGCCTACCTCACTCTGAAGGGTGACAACGGGACAAGTTCGACCATACTGATGAGCAAATCAAGGGTTGCGCCAGTCAAGGAAATTACTCTGGCGAGATTGGAACTAATGGCATGCCTGCTTGCGGCTCGATTATGTCGCTACATTTTGGATACCCTCGAAGAGCAGCCCCCGAACATCTGCCTGTGGACGGATTCAACAATCGCGCTCTATTGGATCCTGGGAAATGCCGACCGCTGGCAGCAGTTCGTGCGCAACCGCGTCACTGAAATTCAGCATCTCACGGACGGGTTCGCATGGAGACATTGCCCTGGAAAAGAAAACCCAGCGGATCTTCTGACACGCGGAATACCAGCTGCGCAGCTGGCGACAAACGAGCTCTGGTGGAACGGAGCGCCATGGATTTGCCAGGGAGAGATGGATTGGCCCCGATTGATTCCAGAGGCGACATTTAACGAAGCTGAGCTAGAGCAACGAAAGGAAACAAGTGCATTGCCGGCTACGACATCGCCACCTGCTAGTTCGGCCATAATTGACCTGAAACAATACGGTAAACTCTCAAAGCTGATCAGAGTGACAGCGTGGATTTTTCGGTTCATCGCAAGAACGAAACGCCAAGGCCGAGAATTGGGATTCCTCACATCGGACGAGCTGAATAAAGCGGAACAATATTGGATACTTCGTGAACAGAGAGAGGGATTTCCAAGAGAAGTTGCGTGTGTCGCCAACGGAACGCGAATTCCACCTGACTCACCTTTGAGAAATGTTTCACTGATGATTGACAGTGATGGAGTTTTAAGAGTTGACGGAAGGCTGCAGCGTAGCCAACTAGACTACAACGAGAAGCATCCCGCTGTATTACCCAAGAAGAGCCACCTGGCCGAGCTTCTCATCTTGCAGTGTCATCGACAGGTGTTGCACGGAGGAATACGGGACACACTGACGCAACTGAGGGAGCGGTTTTGGGTGATCGGGGCGAGGCAGCTGGTAAAGAGAGCCTTAAAGGCGTGCGTAACGTGCCAGCGTTTCCATTCAAGGCCAGCGAGCCAAGTGACCGCTCCTCTTCCAAGCGATCGCATCACCCAGGCTTCTCCTTTTGAAGTGACCGGTGTCGACTTTGCTGGCCCTCTTCTCGTCAAGGGGACAACGACGACGAAGTCGTACATTGCTCTGTTCACATGTGGTGTCACCCGGGCAATACACCTCGAGTTGGTGAGTGACATGTCCGCTGCTGCATTTTTGCTTGCTTTCCGCCGATTCATATCTCGACGAGGACTACCGAGCACTATTTATAGTGACAACGCGCTCACGTTCAAGAAGACAAGTAGGGATCTGGCCACACTCTGGACAGTTATCAGAAACGAAGAGGTTAAGAACTTCGTCGCCAACTCTCGCATACAATGGAAGTTCATTGTGGAGCGCGCGCCGTGGTGGGGCGGATTTTATGAGCGCTTGGTTGGACTCACTAAACAGGCTCTAAGGAAAACGTTGGGAACGAGCAGTCTCGGATTTGAAGAGCTCAGCACAACGCTAAGTGAAGTGGAGGCCATGTTAAATTCGCGCCCCCTAACACATGTCTATACCGAACCCAACGAGCCAGAACCGCTTTGTCCAGCCCTATTTTTGACGGGAAGACGGCTGACGTCGCTGCCTAATCTACAACGCCAGGAGATCGCAACCCTTTCCTCTTCCCACCTTCAAGAGATTTTGTCCAATCGAGGTAAACTGCTGAACCAGTTCTGGAAAAGATGGACAAATGAATACTTGAAAGAGCTACGGAGCTATCAGCTAAAAGGAAAAACGCCAAGGGAGCTGAAAGCTGGCGACTTGGTACTGCTGAGTGAATCGATGCTGCCAAGGCAGATGTGGAAGATGGGAGCCGTTGAATCAACATTTCCTGGCCGCGACGGCAAGATTAGGTCGTGCCATGTACGAATGCCCGGAGGAACAGTGCTTCGACGACCCGTTCAACTACTGCACCCGGTTGAGCTATATAGCTAAAGGCAAATGACGGCGTCATTTCGGGGGGGAATGTGTTGAAAACGAAATTCCGAGAAGAGGCAGAAGAGGGCAGAAAGTTTGTATACGGTCCCCAGCCCGGAGAAAAAGGTCCCTTTTACGGCCTCTCGGGCGAGCTCGGAACGCGCCCCCCTGGCTGTAACCTGACACCGCCGGGCAGCTGCGGGTGAAGAGAACGAGGGCACCGGACAGCGCTGTGACCACCGGGAGAGAAGGGAAGACGAAGACGACGCGGTGACGGGCAGTCGCAAATCGCCCTCCGTGCCGAGAAGAAGCATTCAACTCATTGTGTATTCGCGCCGCGTTTATTCGTGTTATAATTAAACAGTTATTTGTTACCGAACGGACGCATCAGTCTTTCATTTCTTGTTTAACGAACGTGAACGACACGCATTATAGTGTCGATCGAACTTGCGAGTCGGGTGCGGCAGCAGGAAGTTAAAACGCGCAAACACACACAAAACACACAGGCAAAGTTGATTGCTTTGGCTACACACTTTCTACCGAAGCGGTCGCTAATACAGGAACCTTGTAATAAGGCGAAACTTTCATTTTTCTTCGCTGCTTTATCGATTTCGAAGTCGCTTGCAGTGTATTGAAGTACACTGTAGCACCAGCAACTGCATTTTTCACAAACGCCTGTTTTTGTAGAGTACATGGCAACACAAGTGTGGCTTCCGCTTATCAGTGACGTTCCGTAAATCGCTGGTGTGATGATTCCCCGCAACGTTTAATACACGTAATACGTAATCATCCTTCTACATAGCTCTCATATCCATGTTGGCGATATCACGGACCAAGGATTCCTGCGGCTAAGGATCACTTGTGTGGCTCCTTCTGGAAATTTGTGGCTATTCGTTTGCTCGCTTGATTGCTTGTTTTGTTTTTATTTTGGAGCCGACAACCCATCACCCTGTGCATTAACTTCATGACACACACGGACGCAATAGGTGCAGAAGGCACGCATACGCACAGACACACGGATGTAAGTGATTTCATTCACTCACTGTCGCATCTGATTGCGGTCTATTCACTCAACAACGAAATGATCGAATCGTGATATCGATATTCTTATTTCACCGTTCATCGAAAGGTTCTCTTGCGAGGGCATCAATCGCGTAGGTTGGGATGTTGCCACATGCGGCGCCACTGTCCTTCTCAGTGCAAACGAATCCATATCTGCACGTTTTGCGTTAGAAAAGGCTTTAATAAAAAGTGTGCTGCATTTCAACGCCAATATAGAGAGAAATAATAGCGTACACGTCTAAAACGTCACGTGATAGGTACATGTGCACGTTCACCTTTTTGCCGCTAGAGGCGCCAAAAGTAATTTTGAGTGAATAAATAAAAATATAAATCCGCGTTTAATGAGAAAAACGGGGTTCGTTTTAGACAATACAATAGACAATCCTTCTACTAGTGGCGTTATCTCAATTCGTGGTCTGAGGGGCTGTCAGTCCCTTTAATGTCGCGGTCACTATTTGTGTGCCGTGTTTCGTGTAGTCTTCGGCTCCGCGACTTCGTGGCCGACAAAAAAATACCTGCGCAATTGCTGAAAGAGGATAGCCAGGTTCATTATACGGCTTAGGATGTTCTGCCAACGTTACACCTCAGCACACATGAGCGGTATAATGTTTTTCATGTTTTCGTGTTAAGTAAAATACGTTTTGTTGAAATTCAGTAGGTCGCACGAAATCGCCTTCGCTTTTCTTTTTCTTTTTTTTTTTTTAAGCGATCCCGCCTTGCGAAAGTGTATGTCCAGCGAAGCTGTGTCAAACATCACACATGCCGGGAATTGGACCTTCATACACGTGCTCAGCAGCGCAACACTTCAGTTGCTACAGGCAACAACGACGGTTATGCGTTCATATCCAGGCAACAATGAAACGTGGCAACGTGGAATGACAAGCCACCTCGATAAAACATCGGAGTGCCATATCAGAAACGGCTGATCGCCTACAAGCCCGCGATCTAGAGAGCACCAATTATTGGAAAACGGCGCATACAAATTAGGCACATGACCAACGCACTTTCGAGGGCCGCGTTCTTCGAGCTCGCGGGCGCCGGGTTTCTTTGCAGGTCACACCTGTACAACGCCAACGACGCTCGTGAGGTAATAGAGGCTGTACCCTTGAAAAACGGAGACGATGAGGATGGGAAGATAGATGCACACACACGCAAAAACCAGCCAACGGATTCGTTTCGTTAAAACTTATAATCTAGTAACACGGAGAGAAGTGAGATGTGCGATCTATAAACTGTATTAAAATCAACATAGTGGCCTCACACATCTGCACGCATTTCTTCGTGTCACGCTTTGCTGAACTTTGCGGCAGGCAAATTACCTGGAGAAGTGCGGAGGCAAGAACCGCGATACAAAGTCGTCTATATAGACGCTCCTTCGGTCGTCTATAATCGAGCCAATATGAAATTCAAAGAACCCCGCCGCTGTATAGAGCGCACCCGTGTAACTAGCTCGCCCTTTCTCGGAGGACGGCGTTCACTCCATCTGCATATTATTACGTCAGCTCGATCTCCGAAGGCAGAGGACGCGTTCGTGCGGTACGCTATATGCGTCCGCTTTTGATGTCTGCGCACGAACGCCGCGCCGCATATGCGGGAGTGCTCGCGACGGCACGTGCATGGTTTGGCGACGCTGCTGCTTTTCCGTGCATATTACTGAGCGACGCGAACTTGGTCGGATGTATATATCCCGTGTCACAAGTTCCGTGCAGTGAGGGCCGAAGGCTTTTGGGGTATATGGATCGTCTCAGTCAGTAACTAACGGTGTACTGCTTACAATTTCTAACCAAGGAGGAAGCGGTTGCACAAGTTGTGCGCTAGTAATCCTTACGTCCTTATGAAATTGTTTCTTTTGTTTCATGCGCATTTTGCGTGCGTGTAAGTTGTATATAAATTACATTGATTATGCCTCCTTGTTTTGCCGTCAAAATTCCCAGAGAGGTGGACCAGTGAGACCACAGTTGTGCAGCTTTTTTTTCCTGCATCCCCGGACACATCTGTATTGAGATTAATTTAACGTAAAAAAAGGTGCTATCGTAAAAAAATTAAGGAGCCCTTGCCCTGTATGGAAAATCGGGCAAGCGGTGTGCGCGTGCCTGGCATGTGTTTCTTTCTTTCTTTCTTTCTTTCTTTCTTTCTTTCTTTCTTTCTTTCTTTCTTTCTTTCTTTCTTTCTTTCTTTCTTTCTTTCTTTCTTTCTTTCTTTCTTTCTTTCTTTCTTTCTTTCTTTTTATAGCATTGCGCAATGCTCCCCCTTAACTGCTTCCTTCCTCCATGCCGGGAATCGGATCTTCATCCACGAGCAACGCAACGCCTCTGTTGCTGCACGCAACAACGACGGTCATGCGGTTCATATCCAGGCAACAACGAAATGTGGCAACGCGAAATGACAAGTCACCTCGATATTGTATTGCGTGGCACTGCACTGCACCGTGTTGCACTTAATGTTCCCATTCAGTAAGTGCGTCGTTCAATACGATCCGAGTCGGAGGAATGGGAGAAACCCATCAGCTCGCGACCCGTACAGCCTTCGCCACACTGCACGGAATTGGTAATAAGAAGCTTGCAAACTCGTTATGGAAGGCGAACTCGATGTGATCGATAGGAGGTATGTACACATGTATCCCCACAGCTGTTCCGGAACTGCACGCAATTGGCGGGAAGAAGTATGCAGACGTGGAAAACTCGTTATGCGAAGTCGTTCTGCTCGATAAAGAGGTACACGTGTATCCAGACAAGCATATGTATTCCTTAGGTCTGGAAACGCGCGGTTATGTGCTTGACTAATTGAAGATGCGTGCGCGGAATCAGCGTAGATTACGTTGATGTGATCGTCCCCTCTCTTCTAAAGTGACGCTGATTTGAAGCAGGCACTGTATGTATGTATGTATGTATGTATGTATGTATGTATGTATGTATGTATGTATGTATGTATGTATGTATGTATGTATGTATGTATGTATGTATGTATGTATGTATGTATGTATGTATGTATGTGTTATAGTGGTTACGGTGCTCAGCTGTTGGCCCAAAAGATGCGGATTGGTCCGTGTACTTTAGGTGCACGTTAAAGAACACCAGGTGGTCGTAACTTTTAGAACCCTAAGCTACGGCGTGGCTCATAATCATATCGCGGTTGTTGCAGGTAAAACACCAACAGTTTATTATTATTATTATTATTATTATTATTATTATTATTATTATTATTATTACTATTATTATTATTATTATTATTATTATTATTATTATTATTATTATTATTATTATTATTATTATTATTATTATTATTATTATTATTATTATTATTATTATTATTATTATTATTATTTCGAACGGCCGTATGGAGCCTCTTTCACGCCACTCTCCAGTGAAAAAGAAATCATTAATATTTTGTCTTGTTCTGGGCAGCTTCAAACCTGTGTAACATGTACGCGTTCGCAAAGCACAGGAGTTTTACGTCTGAAAGGGGCCCTGCAACACTTTTCCAAGTAGCCATGAAATGGCTTCACTAAAGGAACTTATTGTGTCACGAATCGAACGCCGCAAAAACTATTAGAATCCGTCCAGTACGAGCGGACTTACAAAGATTTGTCGCACGCTGTAATTGCTTTGTCTCTTCTCTCGCCCTGACGAAAGCGCTGGAAGCTAAGCAGGGGGAGATGGCATGGAGGAAGAAGGTACGTCACGCAAGCTTCCTGACCTTGAGCACATTTTCTTTTCTTTTCTTCGAACGCGTGCAGTCTTTCAGTGCGATCGCACGCGCGGTAGAGTGGCGGCCTCTCGCGGCGGCCGCAGTAACTACCGAGCGCGTCATGTTCAATTCAGCCAATGGCGTGGAACCTGCCTGTGACGCCTTAAGCATCATTTTTTGTCGAGAGGAAGTGCTTTTCAGCTGACATTGCGAATTTATTGTAAATCCCAGACCGCGTGCTGCGCTATAGACGGTTTCAAGACTGCGATAGTAGCAGCATGTGCTGTACCCTAAGAAGCTTCCGGTTCCTCATTTCAATACCGAAGCGGAAAGCGTGTTCTTAAGTTATGTCAGAGTAAGGAGAGACCCTTTTTACGCCTTCAGATAAAAGGAAGGCGCATAAATTAAGGACTAACTCTTATAATGTTGAGTATAGATTAGAGCCATCTTTATTTGAAATATTTGGCTAGGCACAGGGTGAGAAGTGTTGAAAATCTGCGGGCTACCCGCCAAGGCTTTTGTTCCCCGCCAATGTTACGTCATTGCACGAAACCGGAAGCAGTCCAGGGTCTGTGTTTGTAAACAGCGAAATCGCGTGTTCTCGGGAGCCTCGACTACCGATCGGCAGCGTTTTCTGAACATGCTGAAAAAGTGTTGCAGGGCCCCTTTAACGCTGAGCCACGAATGCAAAAGATAATATCAAAAGAAAGAAAAAAAATTCTCCACGAGTGCGCTTCCCAGCTTTCGCAAGCACGAGCGCGCCACGCATGCAGGATGCTACGCGTGGATTTCGCGGCGGCGTCGCCAGATGGCGCAACGCGTCCCGAAAGGAAAGCAAGAGAGGAGCCCAGCTGCAGCACACGCCTCATGCGCCACGCCCAGGGGTTTGTACACACGCCCCCAACACCCCCTTAACCCCTTTCCTTACCCCCCAGGAGTATCCGGACAACCCCTCAAAAAGTATCCCGCGCCGACTCCTACCTCACAGACATAATAATAATAATATCTGGGGTTTTACGTCCCAAAACCAAGATATGATTATGAGAGACGCCGTAGTGGAGGGCTCCGGAAATTTCGACCATCTGGTGTTCTTTAACGTGCACCTAAATCTAAGTACACGGGCCTCTACCATTTCGCCTCCATCGAAATGCGACCGCCGCGGCCGGGATCGAACCCGCAACCTTCGGGTCAGCAGCGCGCACCGTAACCGCTATACCACCGCGGCGGACTACCTCACAGACAGGCACCCATCCATACCTCCTACGTTCTTGTAACCAGCCCCCCCCCCCCCCCCCCCCGCCACCACCACCACCCCAAATTGAAATGATTGCGGACACCCCACCAACCAACCCACAAATTATTCTAGACCAACTCCCCGCCCCTGCCCCCCCGCCTCCTATCTCACAGACAGGCACTCATCAACACCTCCCTAAGGTCTGGTAACGCCCCCCCCCCAAAACCGAAATGCTGGATAAACCCCTAGCCACGCCTGTCGACGGTTACGGAGAAGTACGTCCACTAGAGCCAGTCATACTGAGGATATGACCTAAATCCCAAGATATGCGCCGCCTCATGCAGAATACGTTTTACGGCCGTGCTATTATGCCCGAAATGTTTCACTGCAATTTGCAGAACGAAAACTACATTGAACGCCATGTATGTGCACAACGGCCTTAGTGAGTATATAGTCTTACAACCAAGGTATACACTCTAATCAAGACGCGCATGTCCAGATGTAACCAAACGCAAACACATGCTCAAGCGCGCGTCAGCACAACCATATCAACACGCAAACGTACAAATTCGCGCAACTTGATTCACACAAACACACACGAGCGCGCGCACACTCAAATAAAAAAGTTCACGCGCACAGCCACGAAATACAGACACACATAAATGCGCGAACATAAATACATATACACGCTAACACACATGCGCGCACGTATATACGCTGTGCGCAAGCAGTTCTACGCATGCGTGCGTCTCTGAGTGCATGCACTCAACGACCATTTCTTTCTTTTATCTCTTCTCTTTTTCCTTCGTACACACGTGGCGCTTTTCCTGCAGGCACGAGGTGCGTCGGCCCAGACAAAATGTCTCTGCCCGAGCTCCATCGCTTCCCGCTCTCTGTTTTCTTTTTCCTCGTAAGCAAAATACACCTCTTCCTCCCATGCCTGTTATATAGGACGCGACCAGATAGCAGTAGCGGTGATGTGTGTATAGCTACCGTAATATTTCGAAGAGCCCCTCGCGTTGTTCTCGTGTATATACATGGGTCTGGAGAGGCAGCGCTTTGTTCGTTGTGCGCGTGCAAATCCGCGCACACGTCCGCGCGCCATTTATCGTTGGCAACAAAGACACGAGTGGTCCTCGGATCACGCGCGCGTGCGCTTAATAGAGGGATCCGTTACTCAAGATCTATGTATACCATCGTGGCTTTTTGGGCTAGTTGGTTATATGCTTCAGAATGGGGCATAGCGCGGACGAGGAAGAGACAACAGGACAAGCGCTATTTTTATCATTCAGGCATCTCCCCGACTGCCCAAAGTAGACCTTGCCGCAAGAAAACGGGAACCGATACACTACATTATTTACACATGGAACAAATGGATACTGATGTTTTTTCACACATTCTGCACGTCTCTTAGCTAAAGGGTCTGTGGCTTTGCAAATGCTCATTAGTTTCTGTGGGGCAGAAAAAAGCACATCTACCTTAACCTTTTGGCCAATTTTCTTTAGGGCGTGTGACACGTTGTGAATATACGGCACGACAACCTTTTTCATTCCCTGAGAATTGTTTACACAAGTACCAATCTGTCTATTTAACTTTTTTAGTCCACTTTCTGCTACTGAGATAAGTACATGGCCGGGGTACCCAGCCATTAAAAGGCGCTCCTTCTGATTAACAAAACTGCTAGATATCTTATGGGGGCATGATTTGCGAAGCGCGTTGTCAAAACAAAGATTGGCGATTGCTCGCTTCACCAGCTTAGAATGGGATGATTGATATGGAAGTAGCATCTTGTTGTCGCGAGGGTGATAATCCCAACACACATGATGTTCGAACAGAAAAATTCTTAGGTCTAAAAACTGAATAACATTCTCAACGGGTAGCTCATGTGTTATCACCAGACTGTCAAGATGATGGGTGAAAAGGTTAACTACGTCACTAACACGCTGAGTGGAGTCAACAAAAACAAGGTAGTCGTCTACATATCTCAACACTTTGGTGATCTTCACTGCTGACAAGCATGCTTCGATCCGTCTGTCATAATAGGCTAAGAGAATATCACTTAAAATGGGCGCCAAACACGACCCAATACAAACACCTTCTTTTTGAAGATAGACCTGTCCATCATATTCAACATAGGTTGACCTTAAATAAAACGTCAGAAGTTCTAAGAACCTGCTAGCAGACATGCCTGTCTTTGTTTGAAACGTGATTACTCCTTGTCGCTTGTCCTGTTGTCTCTTCCTCGTCCGTGTGTGTTAGCGCTATGCCCCATTCTGAAGCATATATATACCATTCCCACCCGGGAGAACAGAGGGCTGCTTTATGCAGTTTGGCCTCACCGACACGTGGGCGCCGTGATCGAACCCGCGACCTTCGTCTTAGCAACGTCAAACACGCCGTAGCCTTTGGAGCATTCGCGTGGGGCCTCAATTTGTATGCCTTTGCTGGAGGCTGTTCTAGAGCCATTGTATGACTTTCCTAGAGGCTGTCCTCTCGCGCCGTTTCCCGAATATTTATGTATACTAGTTTCATCCCTGGGAGTCCTAGCCAGCGCCACCTGTAGCCATGGCGACGGATGAGGACCATCCTATGAAGCGCAGAGTATGGTACGTGAACCTAGGTATCAGGAAGATGACCAACGGACCCTCTCGTACTACACGAAGACATCAATTCTGCCAAAGCCGAGACCCTCGTTAATGCGATGAACAAAGAGGGGAATCAAGGGACTTAGTTTTTGTTAGTCACAACCATATGAAGAGTACAATGAAGCCAAGGCAAGGAAAAAAAAAAGCATATAGGAGCATTTTACCGCAGTTTTCAATGCTCCCGAAGGAATTTTTCACACCTGGACTATAGCATTACTTCACGAAACGAGTTACCGCTCATTCTGTACTTTATGGCGTAGTGACGCGTTTGAAGAACATTAATTAAGTATAGAAACTACTTCGCTATCTGTTGTAATAATTAAGATATATTTATGCAGGAGAGCTTGTGAAGAGTGGAGGCGGGTGACAATCTGCTACCGTCGCCTTACGCTACAAGAGCTGTCTAATTAATTGCGCTGCAAGACGTACAAGACCTCCGGCAGAAAGCTCCAATTATAACCTTCGCGCTACGCCGGTCGCGAGCACGCCTCAGACCAGCAGATTCTCTAATCTCACGGCGACAAATTAATAGCGCGAACGAGAGAGGAGGAACGGAGAAGGCGACACAGAGAGCTCCTAGAGCAATCAAGAGTTACAGTAAGGGTGCAAAAAACAAACAAAACCAAAACGAAACGCTGCCGTGGACGCTGTCGAATGGGATGACATTAGGAAAATTGCCAACGTATTTACGACGGCTTCAGCTAGCCACTCATTTTATTCCATCCATATTGATCATTGATAGCTCAACACTCGTAGTCATAGTGCTTCTTAACTGTGTTTGGCCCTTGCGCCAATAAACACCATCACGTCTGGGAGCGAGTTTACATTATGTAAACTGATGGGCTAGTCGGCGCGCCATGATATGGAAAGAAGCAGCGTATTTGAAAGCTGACATGTTCCCCTCACAGAAAAAAAAAAGCACACACACACGCACCAGTGTATTTGCTTTTCTATTGTGTGTAGATGTGAATGAACGTGTCTTCTTCCATTACATCTGCAAGACCTGGTCATGCCAGTGGGCAGGAATGATTATGTTGTTGCTTTGTTCTTTCATTCTGACATAGGCTTGCGCTTAAGACATAATACAGGGTGATTCTTCTACTGAGAAACTGACCTATTTCACGGGATTGTAGTTTTGTTACAAAGTATACGATTTTAATGCGGTTTGCGGAAAAACATTCAGAAAGGACGAAAATTTAATGACTTGTCCCATTCTTTGATGTACAACGAAAAGAAAGAAGAATAAATGAGACAGAAGGATAACGCGAAATGCTATACAAGGATGGATGACTTGCACCTATATAAAACGCTCAAAACTCTGAGTGTCATGCGGCATGCCAAACGAGACTAGTAAAGGTTATAAAGGTTTATGATCACTCACCTTGCAGCAGATGGTGAAATTACCACCCTAAACGTCAAACTATTCTGACTTCAACAATATGCAGTCCCTCGTTGTATGGAATTTCGCGGAACGTTGTGGTTCTCGTTAGTTCTGATTTATTTCTTCTTTTCTGCATTGTACGTAGATAAAAAAAAAAAACCGGGCGGGCCGTTACATTTTCGTCCTTCCTTAATTTTTTGCCGCAAATCACATTAAAATCGGATAATTTGTAACAAAAGTACAGCCCAGTAAATTTGGTCAGTTCTAAATGAATCACCCTGTATTTTGCGTGTGTATGTGTATTAGATGCGTGCTGCAAGACCGGTGTTGTGTATGAAGTGAAGCAGTGTCTTGTGAAATCTGTTGCCATGTGTCCAGCGGTCATAGCGGGTCGTGTCACTGTAGCGAAGGCCGGCTTGCAATAGCAGACAGGAGCGTTCCCATTGTAGCCCTTCCTTGACATGACTATATAAGATGGTATGCACCTGTTTTCATAACTGGAACAGACCAGTACGGACACGTAGCACCCAGCGGTAAATGTGACCAGCTCCACGTCGAGATGACAGCCTGTGTAAGGGCCACCCCGGCCTGAAGCCTTGTAAGCACGGCTTCCTCCGCCTAAGGTGTAGGGCGAGAGAGGCAACACACGGTAGGATAAGAGCGCATGTGTTTCGTCGGAGAAATCTTTCATGGACTCGGAGTGAGTTGAGGGTTTGAGGTTGTTGAACATGATGCTGATGATCCTGACTACAACGATGATTACGGTGCTGAGGATGAGAACATCATAACGATCACGATAACGCTGCTCCTTTCCAACATTCCTCCAGGCAGCTGCAGGGAAAACGTTGTCGAGAGGGCACGAGGTAAGAAAGTTCTCGCGCACTCTTCCACTTTCGTGCGTGTTTGAGATTTGCGAATATGAACAGCGAACTGGGCTCATGCATGCTCAGTCACGGAAACGGGCCGCCGCGGGAGGGGCGGAGGGGTGAGGGGGAGAAGCATCGCGCAGTGTGTCCGGCCGTTCGATGAAAACGAAATAACTTTGGCGCGCTGCGCCTGGACTGGTGAGAGAGGAGTACGAAGCGAGAAGGAGGGGGAGAGAAAGGGAAAGCCCAGCGACGGCGCCAAGGGCCAAGGCGAGCAGAATCGATTGAATTTCTCTCGGCATCGCGCGCGGGCCATTCCCTGCGCGACGAGAAAGGATCATCGTCGAAGATGCTTGAATCCAAAGCCTGGGAAAGTTGCACGACGTGAAAAGGGTTTACAGCCAAACGTATACTGTCGAGGACACAGAAAGAAACGCGACATGTTACTAGGCTATAGAAAGTTGCTAGTCCAGCGGTGTGTCGTCTTTCTTTCAAGGCGAGACCCTCAGATGCATCATCAAATGCGAAAATTGACTGTCGGCGGCGTCAACACGAGGGCTACAAACAATCATCACGTGATGACGTCATCATGACGTCTCAGGTCCGCAAGAGAGAGAGATAAAAGCGAAGGAAAGGCAGGGAGGTTAACCAGGTTGAACCGGGTTTGCTATCCTACACGGGGGGAGGGGGAAGGGGAGAAAAAAGAATAGAGATAGCGAGGAGGAAAGAGGGAACAAGTAATACGCGCACACACATCAGTGTTCACCGCATATACACAGACAGTCACAACGGAGAAATATTTGACATCGGTTCCTCTGCGAGATGTTAAAAAAGGCTTGCAAGGACTGGCTCCAAGGAATCTAGAACTTGCAGAGCGCATTGAGCTGACGGAGTCTCTCCTCAGGTCCGCAAAATCTTGCGCAGTTATCACGACGTCACATAACGCGACGTTACATAGTGATGTCAACACGCGATGTCGTTGCTTGGTGGGCCGATCACGGAGGCAGTGCAAAACCAGGTAGAGTGCATAAAGCTTACGACTCGGAGGAAAAAGAAAATCGCTTTGGCCTTCGGATCGTCTTAGGCGATTACATAAGAGACCCTGTAAGTTTTTTTTATCCTCCTCAATATACGTTTGGCCGGAAGCCCTCCTCACTATGTGCGACTTGCGAGCTCAGAAAAGGACAACTGTGAAGAAACGATACGATATGGTTTCGCCAGGAGTGAACACCGCGACCGGGCTTCGGTTGGTTATCCACGGCTCAGTGGTTCAAGTGAGGTTGTAATCAAGTTGTAACCTGCGGGTTTTTCATTATTTTTTTTCTCCAAATTTATTTGCACATAACCGCCGCCCACGACAGGGCCATGGTTGGAGTGGAAACAAAGATGGATTAAAATGAAGTGAACAGAATAATTGAATGCAGCAAAGACTGTATGCCCTGTTGAGAGAGATATAGATAAACGTAATGCGGAAAGGCAGGGACGTTAACCAGAAGAATACAACTATCAGGTTTGCTACCCTGCGCTAGGAAGGGGCAAGGGGAGAAAGAAAAGTAAGGAAGATAAGAATGAGATGGGGAAGGAAGTAAGTAGAAACACACACACGCGGGAATGTCATAATCGTTCAACAATACGTGTTGCTCACAGAAACTGCAGCAGTGCCTTCATCGTTATGCCCTGGTGGAAACATACAAACACAAGTAAGTGAAAACTGCTCACGAGGTCTTGCATTCGCAATGTTGGGATGAAGGCGATTCCAGTCATGTGCTGTTGAAAGAGAGACGAAAAAAAAAATGTAGTTGCGCGGCCATCTTCGTGAACACCTTCATGAATGTGTCTGTTAGGTTTACATAACACCATACCAGCCTTCAAATCCGATCAAAAAAAGAGAAAGTTCGGTGGAAGCTGGAGACTTGAAGAGACCGGAAACAGTCGAACGTGGAATGTAGAATCTTTCAACTGGAGTCAACATTTCGACATGAGGACTCGCCTTGAAGACGAGGTCTCTCACTTCTCTACGGACTTTTTGGTTCGTTAATATAAGCGCAAGCACTACGCAAAACTACCATTGCGCTGAATAAAAATAAACAAAACTGTGTATCCATCACATTTGGTTGTACAAAATTTATAATTAAACGCTTTCTGAAAGCGTAGGTTTCTTTTTTTTTTTATAATGCATCTTGGGATAGCCGACGCCTCCGAGGTATGTAGTTTTTACGAATCGTTTCAAGCAAGGGACGGGTATCGATGAACGGATCTTCAATTTAAAGTGCGAGCTTCGGTCACTTTGGAGGGGAAAGAGGAGGAAATTGACGGAGAGACAGAGAGGTTAGCCAGTTCTCAGACCGATTGGCTACCTTGTGCTGGGGAAAGGGGTAAGGGTAATAAAAGACGATAGAAAAGAGATTTTATAAAAAGGAAAGAAGAGCAAAAAAGGGGATAAAAAAGAAAGGAGAGGAGAATACAACACTGCTTACTCGCTCGTTATCCTGGCGTGGTGTGTCGAACATCGTCGATTCAGCGTCGAGTTGCATTGTGTGTGTTACGTGGACATGTTATTATCTGAATAATTTGGCTAGCGGGCTCGCTATGTAAAAGGTGCAAATAAATGCCCTGTTGTTGGTTTACACAACCATGCACCGTGTCCTTTGTTACTTGAGCGCGAGAGATACACAAGGCAGATAGATAGATAGATAGATAGATAGATAGATAGATAGATAGATAGATAGATAGATAGATAGATAGATAGATAGATAGATAGATAGATAGATAGATAGATAGATAGATAGATAGATAGATAGATAGATAGATAGATAGATAGATAGATAGATAGATAGATAGATAGATAGATAGATAGATAGATAGATAGATAGATAGATAGATAGATAGATAGATAGATAGATAGATAGATAGATAGATAGATAGATAGATAGATAGATAGATAGCCACCTTCCTTTCCAATCTTGTTGCCGCTAAAAAGCGGAAGTGTCACTCGTTTACTTTCAATCTCACCTTTGAAAAGACAGATGGAAGAAGTAGACGCCAAAAAAAAGAAAGAAAGTGTTTTCGCGAGACAATATATTCCTGTAGACCATCGCCCCTTGTTTACCCTCTGCCAACACTGTCGCGCCCAATGCACATGAATAGAATTCTTTCTTTCTTTCTTTCTTTCTTTCTTTCTTTCTTTCTTTCTTTCTTTCTTTCTTTCTTTCTTTCTTTCTTTCTTTCTTTATTTATTTATTTATTTATTTATTTTTATTTCCCACCTGCACTTCTTCCCATTCTCCCTTTTTCTGTAGCCTTCTAATTCGTTTATTTTATCCCACCTTTTCGAATATATTTCGTTCCTTTCTGTCGTGTTTACTTATTTTCGCGTATATCTTTTTTAAAATTTATTTTTCCCTGCCTTCTCACACCTCCATTTCTTCTCTTCTTTTGATTCTGTCCTTGTCTGCCTCTTTCCTTTATATTGCTCTTCCTTCTCACGTTTATTTTTGTCTTCATTTTTTTTCTTTCTGTTCTTTCATGCAGAGCATTTCTCCTTCTCAGGTTTCTTTCTTTCTTTTTGGTTTTTT